>NW_016165186.1:12093-28517 GCF_001687245.7 Rhagoletis zephyria | reverse complement strand
ATTTTCATTACCACTTTTGAATCCTAGCAGTCTAGCAATTTTAGCCACTTCGTGCTTTTAATAAATAGTACTTAAATTCCTTTTAAATATATTTCATATAGAAACCTTGTAATCCAATCACATATCCAATTAAATGGCAATTTCNACAATTTTCATTACCACTTTTGAATCCTAGCAGTCTAGCAATTTTAGCCACTTCGTGCTTTTAATAAATAGTACTTAAATTCCTTTTAAATATATTTCATATAGAAACCTTGTAATCCAATCACATATCCAATTAAATGGCAATTTCTACTGTAGCCATGTCAACCGCAGCAATGACAGCATGTCAATCGAAATATTCGTAGCTAGTAATTTTTCACTGCCATAACTCACAAGCCATACATCACAATTGTGCCTTTCATCCTCCTACCCATGCGTACGTACACATTTTCATACTGGCATAAATACTGGCTTTTGTGTGTGCTTGCGTATTAAACAATTTTGAAACCAACTGCCAACAGAGATTTATGACTTCATCGATCGAGTTCAATGTCCTGTGCGTCGATGAAACGTGACCATTGGCAGGCATTTGTTGCTGAATATTGTTGACAACATGGCTTTTGCGGTTATAACAAACACAATGCAAATATAATGCGGTACGTTGGACTATTTGCATACAAAACCGTTTTAAGAATGCACACGAATGTAGTGTTGATCAAATGAAATTTAATTTTGCAAGCTGTATCGGAATTTCTCTTTTTCGACGAGCTCAACATACATACATATGTTTTGTTTACAAACTTGCTTGCATAGCACAAATGTACATTTCATACGACTCTCTGTTGCCGCCACCTCCGGGGAAGGCGGCTAGTCTTGTGGAATAATACTAGAACCGTATAGTCAGTTTGATCCTTTGTTGCGATGCGGATTCCCAGAATAAAATCTGGGCGGCAGCAAATATTCATTCAAGTGGCCTGAGTATCTTGAATGCGGGACCTAAGCCAACATTTGTTACGCCCAGAAGACAGGAAGTAAATGATCATACGCCATCTAACTCTCGGTTAGTGTGCTGCATATACATCGAGTTTCAACTTGGCGAGGACGCAATTTGCTTCTCGCCAATGCGAAACTTGAAAAAAAAATGGACTGGCCATGTTTTAGGGAGGAGCGTGGTAACCAGACCACGACGCCACCTAGGATATGACACACTCAAGCTATTGATGAGTCAGTGGTTTATTTAAACGCTGCCCTGCGTGTCAGTGTGGATAAGGCTTTTCCGTCTCATACACCTCTTAGCCGTACACCAGCTCCCTGGTGGAGTCGGGAAAACTTCTAAACTGGGCCCTCAAAACTAACGCTATCGCTACACGCAAAGATGGCTCCTTTTAAAGAATACTGCAGCCGGATTGGGCTGGTAAAAGTTCTGAAGAAGGATCAAACCACAAAGTTGAGTTCACTCCAGAAGGATCCTTAACGGAGACTCCGGTTGAGACTCCCTTTGTTCTTCTATAGACTCACTTCCTGGAAATCAGGTTATGGGTACGCCTTCCTCTCCCTTGACTGGATAGGAAGGAAATGCGAGAACCACTGTGTCAAGGTACAATGGATTTTTTGCTAGAACTGTATCGAATGATGATGCCATAAGGTATGCTATTGAGTCTTTTGACAGCTTCAAATCCCCCGGTCCGGGTGGCATCCTACCTATTGTACTTAAAGAAGATGTTGGGCTTTTGTTGGCGAACTTGAAAAAGATTTCCACAGCGTCGTTTGCACTTGCTTACGTACCACAAACTTGGAGGCTAGTTGATGACGCCTTTATACCGAAGGTTGGCATAAGGTTGGTAAAGATGACTATACTAGCCCCAGAAGCTACAGGCGTCATGCTAAAATGTCTGGAAAGAGTGGCAGAGTTGAACATTCGCATGGAGGTGCTCTCATCACATCTTCTGTCTTTGCATCAACATGCTATCAGGCGGGAAAATCGTGTAAGACGGGGTTCCAAACGCTGATTGCTTGCGCAGCGAGTCATCACGATTCAGGCTGAAGGAGGTCAATATGTCACGTGCGGAGTTAACAAGGGCTGCCCTCAGGTTGGTGTGATTTCCCCTTTGCTCTGGTGCTTGGTAATTAATTATCTTCCTATCATTGTTAATGACTCTGATATTTATGGGCTGAAATGGACTCACCGCTAAACCAACCAAAACTAGTGTTGTGCTCTTCACTAGAAGGAGAAGGTTCGATGGTGTCATTCCTCTCACTTTAGAAAGAGTCACAACTCAGACTTCTCCCGAAGTGAAGAATCTAGGAGTAATTCTGAATACAAAAATATCGTGCATATCTTACTTGGAACTCAAGACCTCCTAAGCACTGGCAGCATTTTGGCAGTAAGCAGGTCTTTGGCAAAATGTGTTTTCTGTCACCAAAGGAAATCCTCCGGATTTATACCTCTATGATCAGACTTATAATCAGCTAGGCATCAGTGGTATGGTTGAGCAGACTTTCAGACAATAGGGACAAATGGAATATAGACAAATGGGAAATCTGCTTGGCAGAACTTCAATGTTACCTAACTCTGAGCACTGGCTCCACTGCAATACTGAGTTTAGGTTTGAAAATTATAGAATCTTTACTTATGTCTCCAAAACTGATAAAGGGTCAGTATCTGGGGTCTGTATTAAAGGTCACGGAGACAATCATAATTTTTCTCTTGAGCAAGATGAAATACTGCCGAGGTATTTATTTGCCATTCTGAAGGCCTGGTGGAAAATATCTCTAGAGATAAAAGTCGTACGATAATCACACTCTAAAAGTCACTCATCATGCCCGTGCTGGTGCAAACATCTGATGTGGCGGGTTTTGGAGTTTTCGAGACAAAGATTATGCGAATGATTTACGGATTGCAGCAGTAAGACTCAAAGACTCAGTTAATGGATCAGTGGTCATTCACATATCTTGGGCATATCAACAGGTCACTACTTTATCAACGTTTGTCATCCCAGAGGCTACATAGAATCTCGCTTAGAGGCCTACAGAAAACAAACCAGACTTTGACTTAGGTGGAAGTAAGGCAGCGCTCAAAGCTTTACACTCACTCATAGATATTGCAAATTCTCGATGGCGTACATCTACATTTATACAATCTAATGAAAATAAATTTTTTTTTATCCTTACGAAAAACGGGCGCTGCGATCACGCAATGTACGGAACGAACATCTATGCTCTTAAGTTTCTCTATAAGTGCTTTTAGTTGGTTAACGTCATAAGGCTAGAGGTTGACACATCGGACCAATGATATAGTTGCAAGATCAGAGCAGAAGATTACGCACGCTTGGCAGAGATCTCACAAGTGAAAACAAGACCATCTGTGAAGCTCATGACATATAAAGGGGTTAGTATTCCATATCGACCCCTGGAAGTTAACAAGTAACAGCAGGCATCTCTGCACGCTCAGCTACAGCCAGACGTGTAAATGTGCTTTCAAATGTTCAGCTTAAATTGTGTGCAAGCAGCAAGTCGATTGTTCGACTCTGCATTTGATTTGAATTACTTTAAAATTCATTTGGCCTAAAACACTTCAAAGTCGGTATGTTTCTTTTTCAGATGTCTTTTCAACCAACTTAAAATTACTTAGCATTAAATGCTAAACAAGTTAATTGCCCAAAGTTAGATGATTTTCCAACTAATATTGAATTATTTATTTACAAAGGTATCAAAAGCGTAAGCATTTGGTTTTTATCACGGAGGGTGCTAGGTGATTATATATCAATTTTAAATTACTTTTTCTGAGGTAATTTGTTGAGCTATGCCGTACTGGGTACATAGAGTAATGCTTTGCACAATTTACAAGCTTTAATTGAAACCACTACAAGCTGTAGCCTAAAAATGGTTACTACTCGTAAGTACGAAGGCGGTTGATAGAAGCGAAGTAAGCAGCATGAAGCTCAGGATGTATGACACAGCCTTAGCTTATTGTCAGCCTTAACGAATGCGTTTCCATTGGCTGTCAGTAAAGGAGGGCAACGATAATTATGTAAATTGCATGTAATTTGTGCTGCACTCGTAGCAAGGTAATTCACACCTCGCTACTTTGTATTTATTCAGATATGTGCTTGAAAGTATAAATATGTATGTATATTAGGGTGCCCATCGACAATTTTCCGTTTTGAAATTTCAAGACCCTACCCTATAACTTACTTCCTTTTTATGAGAAATATTATTGCCTATTTTTCTGGATTTTTTCAAAATCATTTAGAGGTCGCGACTTGTCATTTTAGGTCAGAAACTACAGGTTTGTAGATTCATCAGTTTTTGAATGACTATTTTTCATTCAATTTTAAAGATCGACGTTTAATGATATATTGCCAGACTTGGATTGCTGGGAGTTTTTATCAAGCAAATAAAAAAAAAAAATAATTTTTCTTAATGTCTTAAATTTTGACCATCGCTAATTTCCAAGATTTGAAAATTTTTGAAATCGGACGAAAACCTCCCCCTAAAATATAGCTAGCTTTAAATTTTTCGAAATTACCGCCACGTGGGTGGAGCCCGTGGTTTTTGGTCGATTTCAAAAATTTTCAAGATGGTGCATAAGGAGCCTAAGGGCAATGTGTATACCAAATTTGGTCGAGATCGGTCAACTAGTTTTTAAGATGCACATATATGATATAAATAGGCGGTGTCACCCCCATTTTCCTGAAAATTAAAAAAAAAAAAACAATTTTTTGCTAAAGCGCAGTTGTGTAAATCAATTTCGAATAAATATTGATGAACTCCTTAGCCACGCTGTTCAAAAAATCTGAAATCCGGTACCCATATAAATTCCAGGCTGTATTTAAGAAAACATGCCTAACTTCGACAATTTTTATGCGCTTGCAATAGATAAGGTATCAGTTTATTTGAAAATAAATTTAATTTTAGATAGTACTACATATTTTGAAATTGTGGAAATTAGCAATGGGCAAAATTTAAGAAATTTAAAAAAAAATATATATTTTTTTTATTTTCCCGATGAAAACTGCCAGCAATCCAAGTCTAACAATATATTATTATATGTCAGTTTAAAGGCCTATAAATCCTCTTCTCACAACATATTCGATCTGTAAAATTGAATGAAAAATAGTCGTTCAAAAACTGATAAATCTACAAAACCGTATTTTCTGACCTATAATTATACAAGTCGCGCCCTCTAAATGATTTTTAAGAAATTTATAAAAATAGGCACAAATATTTCTCATAAAAAGGAAGGGAAAATATGTATGTATGTTTGTGTAGCTACATAACATATTATACTTACGGACATATATTTATTTTAGTTCCTTGAATTGCGGTAAGCTTTTGCATTCTAAATGTGCAATGGTTGTAAAGCTGTAAGAAGCAACCGACTGTTACAAAATGAAGTGGTGATTCAGCAAAAGCGCTCTACCTTCAGGTTGAAATGTAAGAAGCAAAGAAACGAGTTTTAAAAGGAGTGCTACTTGCTTTGTTGTACTATACATTTCTTGCAACAGTTGAAAAGTATGAAAGCTAAAGGAAGAATTTGAAAACAAAGGCGATTTGCGCTTTTAACTTAAGCGTTTGAAAAATTACATTGTATTCAATATACAATAAGAAATATTTGAAAAATTTAGCTGAGCGAATTTCGTCGGAGCGATGCTGTCGGGCGATATTCGCCGGAACATTTCGACCAGGAAAAAATAAAATAAAATTTCTCATTCCGCTTCTTCCTGATAATTATCTGCCTGATAAGTGGAGATACAAAGGTACTTTTTCACTTTCTCGTCGAATTTCGTAAGACGACCTTCGTCGTCGCTTTGGTTGTGTACAATCTCATATACTGCAATGTGTTTTAATTTGGCAGCGAACTTTCTTCCGACGAAGTTCGCTCAGCGGTTTGATTGTTTGTACTTTAAATATGGGCTCAGTGAGAGCTGGGCGAAAACCCCGACACGCAAAGTTGCAAGGTCTCTCTGGCCGGTTGTTCATCAAGGGCGGTCAAGGGAGCTTCTCCAGCTAACCCACGAGGTACGACTTAATATCACGAAAAAGTAGCTTTCAAAAACAAAAACCTCAAAACCTACGCGATTTTTTAGCCTTTGAAACTTGCACTTCATTAGACTAAAATTTTATGGGTTATAAAACTGCATATCCATAAATTTTCTAAAAATTCAGAATAAAAAGTTGAAATTTTTAAGAAGATTTGTTGAATTTTCCTAAATTTTGTATAAAGTTTAAAACTGTGATTCATACGGTTTTGGTTAAAGGTTTTTTTTTTATAAAAATAGCAAAAATAAATTTAGCTCGAAAAAAATTACGAGTATTGGAAGAAAATCAACACGTGATCATTTGTTTGAGTCAATGTATATGTTACGACGTATTATGTTGTTCACTTCATTTCACTTAAACTCACCTAATCTCAACCCACCTCAGCTCACTCCAACTCAGCTCTCCATACCACAACTCACCTCTCCTACGATCAGCTCAACTTACCTCAATTTCTCACATCACCTCAATTAACCTAAACTCAGCCCACCTCAGCCCAAATCAACTCACCTTAACTCACCTCAACTTGTTTTTGGTGTTTTTTTGCTTGTGAATTCAACAGGCAGTAACACTTCATTTACAAAAACAACTTGCGGACATTCTTAGTAATGCAATAAACAGGTTAATTGAAAAATCATATCGATTGGGCCAAAGCGATAAGTTGCCGCGTAGTATTTGCCACTGGAATTATGTAAAGAATTTCTTCCTCTACAATGTTATATTTTTATCTTTTTGACGAATGCATTTGATTTGTCATAGTGGAGTTGAGTTGGGCAAATTTTTATAGTGTTTCATAAATTTATGCTCAGTAGTATTTTTTGTTATGATGTTTAGGACATTTTTCTGAATCGAGTCGATCCTTCGACTAGTAACTTTTTCTGGGCTGTTATATATGTATTTTGGAATACCCGATATTAAATCGGGCAAGATGTACTATGTAGTTTAATTGTCCCTTCATTATTTCCAAAACAAAACCATTATGTCGCTGAAATTTTAAGCGAAAGAAACATAGAAAAATACTTGTGCGCTTAATATTTTCACCATAGCTACCCTGCAGTAAAATTTAGAGACAGTCTGACAAAGTGCTAGTTCCGAACTACATATATCAGAACTATCTCTTAACTAGTGCAAAACGGATTCAGAGCGGGACAACTGAAACTTGCGGTGTAAATGTGCAAATGCTCACCACTCGTACAACACGAAAGTAGATCAGCGAGAAGACCTCCGCACGCATCGTTGGTCGCGAGTTCAAATCGCAGTGGAGGCAGATGTGACTTTTCAAATTTAATGAATTTAAGTTGTAGCGTGCAGCTTACAAATTTTTTTTAATAAAATATGTAAAAGAAAAAAGGAAAAAAAAAAAATATCCGTGAACAAATCTTTAAAACGTTAAAAAAAACCACTGTCCAAAACAGAACCAGTTAAAAACTGGTTGCAAAGTAATGCACTGGGCGACAATTGCCACCGCCAATGACATCGCCGTGTAAAACTGGCCTACTGACCTAGTAATGTCGGCAATACGTCTAGTTCTACGCTAATTCTGAACTAGTCAGATTTTCTGCAGGGTACGTGCTAGACTATACTTGTGGTATGTATGTATGCATGCCATTGAAAAATGTCCTGCCATTGTTTTATTTTGCGACACCATGTTATTTTTCTTATCAATATGCTGAACCAAATCGCCAACGTGCCAACTCTTTGATTTTTTTTGTTTCATTTACTTGCTAAACCATTTAGATTTTCAATGTGGAGTATTTTATAAATTTTCCATTGCTTTCTTTTCTGTATGTACAAATTGTGTTACTTTTGCTGATGCTTGTTGTTCTTTTTCAATCACGTATTTTTTTCTGGGAATACAATGCGGAGTCAGCCTTATTTCGAAATATGTATGTATGTACGTAGCTCGCCCTACTTTGGCCACACGCCGGTGCTGTTTATTGAGTTTCCTTGCCACTACGTGGCTGGACTTACAAATGTACGAATAACAGAGAATGGAAAACCATTAACTGCGGAAATCCACTGCGATTTGGAAAAGTACTTTACAGTGTTTGCCAGCTGGATCAAGTGTAAGAATTGCTTAATAACACGAACAAAGGAACTGTTTAGCTGTTTTCAATTAAAATATTACAAAGGCAAATCGTTCAACTAATCAATTACTTACATTTGTGTCAAATAGCAAATCACTATTGTGCATTTAGTGCCTGATTTACTTTTCAATGCGTTTAATAATTTTTTATTCACCACTGCAGATAAACCATAAATTAAAAAAATTAGATATATTTACATATATAACCGCCAAAATATAGATAGATAGATGCTCTAGGAATATTTCTGTATCAAAAAGAAAATTAAAAAAAAAAATGTGGCTTACGTTATTGTATATGTATGTATGTAAATAGAACTTTTGAATTTCTAAAGCGTTTAAGCCATTATATTTACTTTGATATCTAAACAAAATATTCTGGGCACTTTAAATAGAATTCATACTTTTCTATAATACATATTTACATCCAAACGTAATTAGTTTCACTCAAGTAAATATTGACATTTTCCTAATTACTTTGACGCCGATGCAAACTAACGCAAAAATATCTATGCTAAGTAAATGAAAGTAAAAAAGTCTTATTTGGGACGAAAACGAACTATAAATACCCTGCGCACGAATTCGTGAAATGTACCTTTGTTTTTTTTTTGCAATGCTTTGATTAGTGAGAAGCAAAGCGGTTAGTGAGCAAAACAGTCTTCCACAATTTCACCAGATTGTGCTAAGATATCATAATTTTTATATTATCAAAAAATACCGTTATATGGTAAGCAGTTGATTTCGCTGCTTACCTTGGACAATAAGCAACCATTAAACAAGGTTACGGCTGGAATATGTCGATTCCATTAGGCTGTTACAAACAAGCGTTAATGAACACAGTGAATATACCATTGCGCACAAGTGCGCTCGGGTATACCAAAGTTCAAAAGTGATGGAAAGCGCATTTCAGTAATTTTTTAATAAAGCACTAAATTACAAAATTATATTTTGTACAATTGGGCGGAAAATTAAGGAAGCGGCAGCTAATTAAAGACGAAACTTCAGCCTCCAAGGCATTAAGCTAGCTAGCTAGTGAAGTACGGGTATGTACTTACTTTCATGTTACACATACACATATTTGTAGGCATACACATTTGTTGGCATCATGCCTATAAGCACATTAGGGTGGAACAATTTGCTTAAAAATATTTAAATGCTAACAGAATGTCGTACTTACGAGTTTAGTTTTTTGGTGGTATTTTCAATATACATAGATACTTGTTAACTTCACAACCGTTTTTTTTAGCAATTTAACTCTTCCCTTTACATACATATATTTCATGTTATGCTATAACTTGCTAATGTAGTTATGACCGGCTGAAGAAAACACAGTTTTTTTTAGGTTGTAAGAAGTACCAAGGAGAGGCTTAGCCACGGCACGACACATTTTAGGCAAATAACCTTCGCGGCTTCCAACTTCTATGGAAGTCATTTCCCATCGACGTCTTATATATTTCGGGCAGAATTTTTGTCGCAAATCTTTGACTTGAAGTAATCCCACTACAAGAAATTTGGTAGTGTTAAATCTCCGAAACGTGAAATTACACCACCAGTAGTTGTGATAGCCAACATTTCTCTTCTCTAGCATATCCGCATGGTTAGAGGGATATAACGCTGTGAAAATTTTGGTGATCTTTCGTGATTTTTCGAGACTGTTTCAGGTGTTTCGGTACTACTCCAAGATTTTGGGAGCTATTTCAGACTTTCGGAACTATTTCAAGAATCTCAGTGCTTTTTCGGGACTATTTCGAGACTTTTCGATCAATTTTGGGATCCTCGGGACTTTTTTTGGACTTTCGGGTCCATTTCGGACTACTTCGGGATTTTCGGATCTCGCAGTCTACGGAAGGTCAAATTTTGAACCATAGCTGGGTTATCGGCGAAAACTTTTGACTTCACATAACCCCAAAGAAAAAAATTCCGTGGTGTAATATAACACGATAACTTGCTAAAACCAAATGTTGCCGACATTACGGTTTTCAATTTCAGGCAACAAAAAGGTCCTTATAAAAGTGCGGTAGCATTCGCATTTTTGGTGTATAGCTACGGTGACCCTTCATACCGATTTTGGCGGGACAGTACAGACATTGAGAAAATTGTCCCGCTGAATATTTTTTAAAAGTCGAGATGTCCTGGGTGTCCTAAACCACCAGTCTACGGGGATGCTCTATCTTTTGGTGGTATTATTGACTTCCAATTTCGACCGGAAAAGGATTAAACTGACCGGAAGTCCATTTTTTTCATATTAGATATGCATATTTTTAGTACAGATTCAGATTCTAAGGATACAAATCCGTAAACTTTGTTTGAAACTTTTTTCTCAGAAGCTCCGTTTTCAACCCCTAAATAATCTTCGAACTTCAACTCGTCCTAGTCCAGAACCAGTTGAAGTTCGAAGGTCATTTAAAGGCTGGAAATGGCGCTTCTGAGAAAAAAGTTTCAAAAAGAAGTAACGTACTTTTATCTTTAGTACTTTTATCGAATCCATACTAAAAACATGCATATCTAGTTCGAAAAAATGGACTTCCGGTCAGTTTAACCCACTTGCGGTCGAAAGCGGAAGTCGATACTACTACCAAAAGATAGAGCATCCCCGATTTAGTCGGTAAAATTTTTGCGGTTTTCAATAATCAAAATCATGTCCCTCCATTTTATCGCGGGTGGACGGGTGGTCTAGGACATCCTGTATAAATTACCAGATCTTTCATATTTGTACCGATTAAATCCCGATTTTCAGGGTTTTCAGCTCTTTCGTTATCACAAAGAGCATAGAAAACTGATACTCTCGCTATCATCATTCTTGCTTCATTTTTTCAAGGTTTTTATAATTATTTCTTAAATTCAATAATTTTTATTGAGCTTGAGGCCGTTTTCAATGAAAAACTTATTGTGGAAAAACAACAATAATTTGAAAAAACTTTACCCTTACTTACCCGATAGCTATTTCGGAAATCATCACATTTCCTCATCAAACTTCTTTCAGTAGGATTCGAACGGACGATCCCACTGACGTAGTCAGTTGCCTACGCACTGTGCTAAGTTCGCCTTGTGAATTCTTGTTTCTGTTTTCCACTATTTTATTTGTTAAGCCAACTGTAATGTTTTGTTTTTTTATTCTAAAAACATATGGTACGTTTTGTCCATATAAATCTGGTCACCGTATTTATGTACAAAAGCAATAGAAGAAGCTTACCTAGCAGTTAGCCGCGAGGAAAAATAAGTTATTAATACGAACAACTTCGCTAGCTAACTACTCCCAGATAACAAGTTTGAATGATTTAATAATAGCGACTTATTATATATAACAAAGTTTGTTTGCATAGCTCCTATGCTAATAAGTATTGATATCTAGGTAGAAGTATAAGTATAAGTATAAGTATAAGTATAAGTATAAGTATAAGTATAAGTATAAGTAAGTGGACTTGTAATTCCAGTCGATAATAAATGTATGTAAATCCACCTGCATCAAGCAGCTTTGCATTATCACTTAATTATTGTTACGCTTTTCCTTTTAACAAGAAAACAAAAATCACTTTAATACTTGTAAATAATTGTTGCATATTAAATCAGAATCTCGGTTTCACCTTCAGAAACATAAAACATCGTTATTTCTATACATATATGCATGCATACCCTTGCGGTCAGATGATGAAGCTAAGTGATATTTTAACCAGTTTTGGCAGATTTTTCTTTTGTTTATTTAATGTTGATATTTTTTTATAAAATTCCAGTACATTACATAAGCAGCACCATATAAATCCACATTTAAAACTTCGTACAAAAATTCTTAAATTTCAGCAAACTTTAACAATAACACCCTAAAATCTTTAATTTTTTGTTCAGAATTTGACTAAAATTTTAGGTATGTAGTTTTATAGCCCATTAAATTTTAGTCGGTTTAAGTGTTCTTGAAATTCGCACTTTAACCTACTAAAATTTAAATGGGGTATAAAGCTGCATACCTAAGATGTGTACAAAAATTCTGAATAAAAAGTTTAAAATTGTTGAATTTTTATATTTTTTGTACGAAGTTTGAAATGTGGGTTTATGTGGTGCTAGTTATGCAACGTTCTAGACTTAAAAAAAAAATTTCAAACAGTAACTGAACATAAGAAAAATAGCCAAAACTGGTCAAAATGTCACTAAACTTAATCAGCTGACCACAAGTGTATGTGCTACAGATTTCTCACCTCACTGACCTTTTTAGCAATAGACTTTAACACCTAAGCAACTCTGTTGTCATTTGGATCAGCAAGTAAGGAGGACGGCCGCCAACATCTGTTGCCAACATTTTATGCGCTTTTGATCATCTCAACTTTTTTTACTAATTTTCTGCAAACATACTTACATATTACCCGTAAGAAGCAGCCCATTATCGTTTGCTTCAACATGGCCTGCTTATTAATTTTGCTCAATCTGTTTGCTTTCAGACATGTTTATGTATCTAGAGAAAATCGATTTTATGGTAATTAATAACAAAGTTTTATAGAATATTAATTAGTTTGCACTGTGGCACAAACAAATGTGGGCAAAAATATGTGTGCACACACAACGAGGCAATTTATTGTAATACATACATAAACCAAGGCAAAGTTCTTAGAAAGATTTATAAATATCCTCGAGGTTTTTGCAAAACCGTCTATCTTACGGCACCCAAATTTTACAGGAGAGCCAAAAAACGGTTTGTCTTTGAAGGCATTGCCTTGATGGGCGGTATTTTCTCTGGCTGTTTTTATAACGATTTTACGATTTTTTTGCATAAATCTCGATGCCTGGAGTTCAGGGTTACCAAATCTCATTTTCTGCCTCAACGACGATTTGGCGGTTTTGCAAAAACATCGACAGCCCAGCACTGGCAAGCAAATGTGTAATTTTTTTTTGCAAGCTTTGAACTAAGTGGAATGGAAATATTTAGAGCATTTCTAAATACTAAACGTTTCAGGAAAAGAGCAAATAAGCGGTCTCTTTTAGGCTTTAGCAGTATTATTGGATTTTCACATTTTTTTAGATTTTTTGAAATTTTCAGGATTCTTAATATTTTCTTTTGAGACTTTTTTAAGGACTTTAAGGATCTTTTCGGGTTTTTTGGACTTTGCAAGCACTTTTCGCGATTAATCGTTTTTTTTCTTTTTAGGACTCTTTGGGAACTTTTTTGTACTAAATTAAATTAAATTATTTAAGAGATTTCTAAATTATAAACATTTTATGAAAATAAGGAATAAGCGCATTTTTTTAGGCTTCGGTAATATGATTTGATTTTCAGGGCTTTTCGAAACTTTCTAAAATATTCTCTTTTGTGAATTTTCTAATAACTCTTGGGATTTATTCGGGGCTTTTTTAGTCTTGGACAGAACTTGTTTTTTTATGGCTTTTCTAAGACTTTCGATATTTGTTTAGGAATCGCTATATTTTCAAGGTTCTGATAGTTTTCTTGGCTATTTGGATTTTTGTGACAAAAGTAAATAACTAAGTATTTCAATTCTTAGTATTTAACACGCATAAAGTACATATATACATATATAACTACCATCTTACAGCTTACTTTTGGCCAAGGAGCTGCAAGTATTTTGTTAAACTTTTGAAAAATGTGGTTAAGATAATTTGAAAGATATTCTTACAAAACAACTTCTTAACCAACTTTCACGAAGAAAAGCTTTTTCGACAGAAAGCACTTTAAATATCGCATTTTGCCCACACTGCTCCACAGTAGCAATTAATTAATGGTCGAGTTAATGGTGGTTAATATTCGAGAGATCCGAGGTTGGAATCCGCGGGCTGCGAAATTTTTTTATTTAATTTTCTTTTAGTTTTTAGCTTTTTTTGTTTTGAAAAGAAAGATTTATATTTATGTATTTTTTTTTGTTTACTTTTTTATTAGTTTCTAGTGTAATTTTCATTTAACATTTAGCTTTTATTGTTTTAAAAAGAAAAACATTGTTTGGGTTCATAAAATTTTCAAAAACTTATCTTATGTTTTTCTATTTTTTAATTGTTTACTAACTTTTAGCTTCTATTGTTTCAAAATGAAAAATGTATGTTTTTTTATTTCATTAAATTTTTACACTTGTTTTGTTTCTTTCTCCCTTTTTATTTGTTTGGGTTTTCGTTTTATAATTTCTTTCACTTTTGAAATGGAAAACTATTTTTTTAATTCTTCTAATTTTTATTTATTTCTTCTTTTAAATAATTTTCTTTTGGTTTTTATTGTTTTAAACAGAAAAATAAATATATATTTTAATTCATTTATTTTAAGAAAACTTGTTACTAAAATAAAAACAGAATAACGCTAAGACCTCAACACACACTATAGTGTGATTAGGATTTAAATGCATCCTCGCTTTCAGAATTTGGTTCATTAGATCAGATCTTTGGTCTTCAGAACCATCCTTCACAGTATTTCTCAAAATATCATATTCACACACTTTTACAGTACTGTGTGCCAAAATTGGCACTGTGGGTATTATATATATATATATATATATTAAATTTTATAACGGAATCAACCATTTAAAAAATATGGAGATTTTATGACTGCACAAACTCAACGAATAATGAAGTCGCGAAATTTCTGGGCGTTCTGGTGTTAACATTAAAAAAAAAATGTTGGGTCGGATTATGTGCGCGTAAGCAGTAGATGTGGAGTTCATTCTACTTCAGCAGCCTCCATTTAACATAAACTTGAAGAAAATTTGTGGTTTGTTAGCTGGGAGCTACTTAGGCGACCCAATTTGTACCAAGAATACTTTTTAATCGGCCCGCTTAATTGTGTCACTTGGGAATTGATGCGCGGGCTGAGTAAGTAAATACTTACTCCGATGAAATTTTTTTTCTTGATGTATCAATAACAACCAATCCAAGGAATTATAATTTCTTGCAGCATCCATCATCTTTAACTGCAAACAGTAACTTTTGCTTTCCGAAAGCCGAATAACTGAAAAACTTTCTATTCATTGGATAAATACGTATAAATTCATGCACGAGTGTGCTTAACTTTTCAAAACGCTTGGTGTACACATATGAATGTATTTACATATTTATACACATATAGGTGCATATTAGGGTGGCCCAAAAATGCATGTGAAAAAGTAAATGCGGGATTTTATTGCCGCTTCCCCCTAGTATTGTCCTGTACCGATAAAAATATATCCCCAATTTTTTTATTTTGAAATCAAAAAATATTTACGGAGTGCTCAAAGCGCTTCAAGTTTTCCATGTATTTTTATATGGAAAAAAAACAACTTTTCGTAGAAATGGTATAGAATTCTTGAAAATCAATAGTTTTCGATCGGAAAACCAGGCTTATTTTCAGGAGATTCCCAATAATAATACCAAATTGTTTATTTAACCATTTTTCCACGGTAACTATATTTTATAAGTCCGCCAAAACCCCCAGAGAATTGCATCTTTAGTATACAAAAATCGTTAAATAAACAATTAGATATTAATACTGGAAGTCTGCTGAAGAGAAACAGAGTTTTCCGAACAAAAAATATTGATTCCCGAGAAAGCTATACCATTTCTTAAAAAAGTTTTTTTTTCGTATAAAATACATGGAAAACTTCCAGCGCTTTGAGCACTCCCTAAATATTTTTTTTTTTTTCAAAATGAAAAATGGAGGTATATTGTTTTTCGGTATAGAACAATCCTAGGGGTTGGTGGCTTTAAAATTCTGTCTTTACGGTTTTTGGACCACTCTAGTACATTTGTATGCACATATGTATGTACATAGTTGCATTCCCAATTATTCCATTCCCATTGCAACAGTGAGTGTAAATAAACTTTTTTTTTTTAATTTCTACATATGCACATCCCCTTGCTTGCCTCTATCAATGACGATCAATATTCGCCACTTCCGCATTCAAAGTTCAACAGAGCATTAAAACTTTGCCAACACTTTCCAAAAGCTAGAGTGTAGTATAGCCATCGCCAATTTTCTTCGTCAACTGCGCGCATACAAATTGAATTGTGATACTCTTATACTTTCTGATCGACTTCGATAAGAAAGTTGAAAAGAATAACAAGTAAGAAAGTCTAAGTTCGGGCGAAGCCGAACATTAAATACCCGGCGCAAGTATTAAATATATGTTTTTTCACCTTTCCGAAACCTTCCGCTAGATGGTATGCCGGGGTGTATCAATTTTGAGTAAATTAGCGTCCTTCAATTTCGAAATATTGAAGTTTCAAGCATTTCTGAAATTTACCTTTATATGAGAAGCGGCCGTTATTTTAGTCCGATTTCAATAATTTTCAACGTTTTGCTTATATGTGGCAAGCACAATAACCACACCGAGTTTGGTACAAATTGGTAGAACGGTTACCG
>NW_016165186.1:0-11772 GCF_001687245.7 Rhagoletis zephyria | reverse complement strand
TATGTATACATTTGTCTATATCTATCTCGATTCGTTTTGGCTGTTACAAACAACCGTTATGTGAACAAAATTAATATACCCTTGTGCACAAGTGCGCTCGGGTATAACAAAAGTTCTGTAGATTTAGTTGCGGCCGACATTATTTGATTGTGAAAATTTTTCTTAAGACAAATTCAACGAGAATTTGCAAATGCGCAGCTCCGTGCCAAATTTTTGTACTGCTATACATATGTACATTTTCATACATATGTACGTAGTCAAAGTAGTTACTTTCTCGAACATTTCTGTTGCTTGAAAAATCGTGCGGGGGTAGTGTATCTACAGTACTTAGTATAGTTTGTCAAGTTTGTTTGACTACTTAGTAAGTTTTTACGATAAGTAAGTTTCAAGAATGTTTATTTTTTACTCGAGATTTCTGCTGGAAGTTCTTTATGCATACATACATACTTACAAGGGTGTCCACCGAAAATAATTTTTTTGGAAATTTCCAGAGCCTACCACCTAGTTTTATTTGTTGTTATTCGTGGCAAAGTATGTTCGATATTTTTGTTTTTGTTTGGAAGAAACTACCTGCAAAGGAATTCCCAAAGGTTAATACGATTTTTTACCAACTTCAAGCACATTGTTATACTAAAATGCCAAGTATTGTAAGAAGTTAAGAGATTTTGTTATGTTTTTTGTTGTAGTATCAACAATATCTTTATAAAATATTCGCCGAAAATTTTAAGTAAAAAATGTTGCATATATTGTGAAAAATTCCTTATGCCAATAATTTAGTGCGGCATTATACATACATAAATTTTTATTATTATTTTGGTAAAGTTTTTAAGTAATGTAGAAATATTTTCATTGAAGCTTCGTTAAAATTTTTATATATGTGATTTTACTTTTGTTTGTTATTTATGGCCTTATAACAATTATATTCAACAATTTGATTGAGCTTGAGGCCGTTATTAATAAAAAATTTTGTGGAAAAACAACAGTACATAATTTACATTTTGATAGAAGTTATAGCTGCTGTTTCGCGCTGCTATTCTACTGCCTTTTAGACTTAACAATGTGGTTAATGTTATTGCGCAATGACCTATTGGTCGCAGTGCTATATTCAACTATCTAACTATGAAATGCTCTCACAAAAGTGAATAAACTGCCCAAATCCACGGGAACGCAAATCCGTCGACCGTGTCAGCTGACACGATCTATCTTATGGGATTCTCGTGTTAACGAAATCTCACCACCGTATGACGATGACGTTGTCGTTGCTTCTCTCTCTCTCTCTCTCTCTGTCAACAGCATTTCATGTGTTGATACGGACGGCAGGTACGGAAGGACTCTAAACGTCAAATCGCTCAAAATTATAAATTTAAGATTTGAGCGGCAGCAAATACAATAATTTTAAACTAATGCTTCACTTGATATTTTTTCACTTATCAATCAAAGAAAAACAGCTCAATATGCACAAATTTATTAGCTAAATTTTAATGTTCAAAATTTTTCCTCTACTCCTGGTAGATTCACAGTTTTAAGAAACTCTCCCGGAAAAATAGTCCGGCCGACTTCGGGCTAGTGCGAAGCAAATATCACTCGCTCAAAAAGGCTCTCAACAGCCCGAGAACCAGCCAATAAGGCACAAATTGGCCACTTTCGGGCACCTGCGGGAGAGCAAGAGAACAGACTTATAGTGCGTCCCAGTTTCAAGAATCCAAAAGTTAGCAACCGTAGTAAATATGCTTGCAAATATGTACAGTTAATAGTACAGTTTAATATTCAGTTTATTTCAAGGATTTAAAAATTACAATGGACATACAAGTGTTGCTTGATATGCTCAAATAATAGAGATTTGCGCTCGTCGTTTTAATTTTTTTAAATATTTGTTATTCTCCGTTTGAGATAAATTCTTTATAATCTCTTTAATAACACCAATGCCTTTCCCATAGAGACGAAGCATTGGTTTTAAATCTTTGTATCCAAACAGAAATGCAATTGAAGTTACAGGCGGCCTTTTTTGGCAAACATAAATTTACGAATTCCGATTTCTCGGATTCCAAAACCGATTTCTCGGATTACAAAGGCCTTTTGATTATATAAATGTTTGCATTTAAAATACTTTTAATCCTTATTTATGTGCATGGGATCAAGGCAATTTCATGTTGAAAAAAATGTCATAGAGTGCTTGGAGCGTGCTCGCGCTCTTTATAGCTTCCTAATTCCCCGCGCGGTATGTAAATAAGTCACTGCCACAACATCGGCGTGTACGCATGTGTCACCACTCTTTTAAGTCCTGAACACATGTGACCACTTACGTAATATTTGTTCTCGCAGGTAAATTTTTATTTTTGAAAATTCTTTTTTCAACACTTTTATTGGGGTTGCTTGGGACCTCATGCGACTAATTGTGTGTTTAAGGGTTAATTGTTTCAAATGCCTCTCTGCCACCACAAACTTCTAATAAAAAAAAAAATAATAACGCTTAAAATCGCCAAGCTGGGAAAACTACGAAATTCCTTTTCTAAATACAATCCAGAAAACCTTGGTTTCATCAATTGCCCAGAAAAAAAACTGAAAATGTCGTACAGCGTAGTTACTTCGCCGCACCTAAAACGGAGATCTGCCATTGTGAAGCGTTCACTCTATGGTAAATAAACAAAAGGGACAACGTCGGACGCAACTGTAACTAGAGAGTATAGAGTTCAAACTACGTTCCACAGCACGCAGCCGCAAGGTAGTTTTACCCCTCTAGAAAGTAATGACATATGGATAGATAATGTCCGCTCGGTTGGTGACCTTCAATTAAAAACGCCAAAAATATTAATGCCGAAGCTATTAAGTGCTTTTATTAATTTATATATTTATTTTTTAAAAAGCGTGCGAATAAAATGATCACTACGATGTAAATAAAGTGAATATGCCTTAATTTCCCTTACTTCAGCCACATAGTTTTAGCCCTTCAAGTCCTCTCCAAGACCCATTTTTTGTATGAATGTATAAAGTGTAAAAGAAAATTTAGCGACCTGTGAAAGAGGGAACTTATTCGGTTTCGAAACACATACATACATACATATCGAGGGCTTATATTTTTATCTGCAAATTAAAATTAAAATAAATTCCGGATAAATATTGCCATCCAACTCTGCTTCAGCTGTCATTCTTGACATTATTCTTAACTTGAAGTCCATTAATAAATAGCAGAATTGGATTCTAGTATCAGAGCTGCAGATATGTTGTCCGAACATAAACCCTCTGTATATTCTACTTTTTAAAAATTACTCACCGACAAATTAGTAGCCAAATTAATCGGCACCAATTTCATGCCGAAAAAGCGAATCGAATATTGAGAGCGATGTAAAAAATATATCAACAAATTATTGAAGCGCTTATTTTGTGTAAACCAATTGCAATTGAAAATGGCTTGGCACAGGTCATCACAATCATCCAGTAAAAACGACGCGTGATAACATGTCGCCGAAGTTTGCAGCAGTACACCCAAATAGTAGGTGACTGAAGCAATCTTGGTGGACAGATCAGCAAAAATGACAATGTTAATCATAGTGACGCCAAGTATGGCCGCGGCTAGAAAAAACTGAGTAAATACAGTCACGGATATAACATCTCCAACGATGCCGGCAATTCTAGATGTGCATATAAAAGTAAATAATTTTATTATAATGCCCGAATTGCTTGCGCTCTCACACTCACCCTAGTATTTCCTGATGCATAACAATACATTCCAAAAGCTCATTGTAATTATCATCCGCACTTTTCTTCTCATCATAACCCAAACGTGCGATGCGATTTGCCAAAAGTTGTATTTGCGTGCGTATAATGTAAATATAAACAGCCGGATATGAGTCGTTTAAAACTTGATGATATAGTAAATATAAAAGCATGAGTGTATCAAAGCTAGCTTGTAGCCAGTACTCCCAAACAGATCTATGCCAATCCACATTCGGTAGCCAAAGCGTTAATGGCGCATGTCCACCAACCAGTGCAGCGACGATCGTCAAACTTCCATATAGGCCGTAAGAAAATCCAAAACCGAATACAAGTCGATTACCCGTTATGGCACATTTACGTATCTTAACCCTCTCCTCTGGTCGTGTGTAACGTTCATCGAGTTTCGACAATATGGGTTCAATGCTACGCAGATTTTTTTGCGCCATGGCTAAAGCGGTACATTTAATCGGTATACCTATGACATTTAATGAGGCTTGTACGCAGGTTAATACTTCCGTAATGGAGAGCTTATTTCGATCGCGCAGCCAACCAACATTACAAAACACCGGCGATAAAAGTACAACGAAGAGGGCTACGATTGAGTAGCAGTAATATGGTATCCGATATTTGTCGGGTGGATTATTGCCCAAATATTTGAAGCTATTGAATAAGTAGATGACTGCGTCGCGGGAGGCGAATACCTTGCGGCCGCGTCCCTGTATCAAGTCGAGCATAATTGCATTTACATGTGCGTCACGCTGGATTTTGAACTTAACTGGCGCATTCGAGTTGGGATTGTGATTTATATATAAATATAAATAGCAGAATGTATATAAATAATTTGATTGAATCAATATCCATAAGAGGGTTCAGTGATTTGCAAAAAACAATCAACACCTACTGCTTAGTGTGACTTTTCAATCCCAACAACATCTGCAATTTCAGCTTGGAAATGCAAATTTATTCTATACGTAAAGATATTAGAAAATTTATAGGGCGGGTTCAACATATTTGACTATTCGCAACCTTCGTACACACCTATTCGCACTTATGTACATACATATGTATGTATTAGACTGCAGCACTCCCCATACAAAAAAAAAATTGGTACTGTTTTTTCATTGGAATTATAAAATCTATTGTATTTTAAGACGTCCACCAAAATATTTCGGAAAAATATTAAGACATAAGCGAGCTGGACCGAATAGTTTGTTAAAAAGGTTTTTTGACCAAAGAAGTTGCTTTACGAAGTTTCATGTTTATGACTTTCGGCATGCCTGAGATCTGCAATGGGTATTTAAGCACCCAATAGGCTAATACGGGTTCTGAGTCTATGAGAAATTTTTTATCAATGGCATAAGTGCCATCAGAAAAAAGATGTTTGCGAAGTAAAAGCAACGAAATAGAAAAGTATCGAGCGTGTTGATATTTCATAAAAAATTAATGCTTAACAGTTCAGAAAATGTAACTTGCGAGAAGTTGCAGGCAGAATTGGACAGTTGGATCGTTTAGGAAGATGCAGCCAAAATACATGTTAACATTACACCGCCACACGATGTTTTGATGCCATTGAAGAATTGGACGACAATATCCAAATTGTCAATGAAGGCAATGAGTTTCCTAGCCAAGTAGCAGGCGACATGGTGTCAGGGAATGTTCTTTCAGGTAATAATAAAGATTCCCCGTCAAGTTCTGTTTTAAGTAAGTGTTGTATTTAAAATTAAAGAAAAGGGCTAGATGGATGAGTCTATATTATAAAAGTCTCCTCATAATAATTGCATATGAGTGAGTAAAAAATTTTTAAGTTTTAAAGAGCGCGGCTTGTTTCGAACCATTTCGGGATTAGTCCCAGGGACTATATGGCTGGGTCTAGTTAGTTTGGAACTAGATTAAAGCCACTTTGGGGCTAGTTTCAGACTACTTTTCGTCTAGTTTGGGGCAAGTTCGCGACTAATTGTTCATAATAGTTCGTCCAACAAATGTTTTTTTTTGCTTTTAATAAAAAAAGCTAAGTAAACTCGTTAGCAGAATATTTTGGGTAACTAAAGTATGAATTTACATTAAATGTAAAAAAAAACGTTGTGCTTATAGAAAGAAGAGACTTTCATTTCTCCTATTTTTTTTTTAGAATATATTACACACTCCAGCAGGTTGGGTATTTAAATACCCAAGTGGGGGTATTTGGCTCCAGGATCTAAGAGGGCTAAGAAAATTACAATATGTTTTCTTATAAACTCACAGGGCTCTGGAGAGAAACTGTTTACAATTTGTTTCCCCAGTATTTAATATTTTCTAGTTTATTTCGAAGTTTTATATATACATGTTTTCATTTTAAGAAATCTCTCACCTTTCACCTTGAGAAAGAACAACTACTAATCAGAATTTCGTCTTACTTTATGAAGAGAGTACATTACTTCATCTCTTTTTCCATGATCTGAAATGAAACTCAAGTCAATGTCTCTCACGGCTTTAAATACTCATTGGGCAGTAATGGGTTAAGGGTGTGCACAAAATATTTTGCTTGCATAGCCTTTCTAGTGTACAGTAGTTAACTGTTCACTTTTTTACTGTGTTTGATTTTATGAATACACTGAAATTACTGTTATCTTTCATTAAAAGCACACGACACACTGTATTGCAGTGACGAAGCAAATTTTACTGTTTAATTTCAATAGACAATAGTGTCAACCGAAATTCAATAGTGTCGATACCCTCTGGGGAAAATGTCTAATTTTCTAACATAACCCAGCCATTATTAATTAATAATTATAATCAAAAATTATCAAAAAGATTCATGATTAATTGCCATAAATAAATAATCCAAAATAACCAAACAATTAAAAAAAAATTAAATAATCAAAATTAATCAGATTATTTTTTTAATTATTTGATTCTTTTTAATTTTTTGACTATTTTTAATTATTTGATTGTTTTTAATTATTTTATTATGTTCAGTTATTTGATTATTTCTAATTATATGATTATTTTTAATTATTTTTCCAAATAGATGAAGCTGTGTTTGGCAGGCAAATTTTTATAACTTTACATTGTACACATACCTGAAACCAAATTCACTGTACGAGCAAATGCTTCTACTGTAGTTTACAAGTAAGAAATGATTTCTTCTAGGTATTGTCGTTTATACTGTTAGAAAGAATTTTTTTTTTTATAGGAAACACCGTCAACTAAAAATTACCAGAAATCAAAGTAATTCTCAGGTTTTTGAAATTTGCTCTTTGCCTTACAAAAATTCAATGGGCTACAATACGGCATCCTTCAAATTTTTCTAAATAATCCAGTATATTTTGCTTAGCCTCTACTTCTTTGCACGAAAAACACAAAAGTAGAAGAAAATGGTAAACGATATTAGAAAAGTAGTACGAGAATTATGCATGGTGGATTAATGCCCAAATATTTGAAGCTATTGAATAAGTTGATGACTGCGTCGCGAGAGGCGAACACCTTGCGGCCACGTTACCGTTTCAAGTAGAACATTAATGCGTGTCATCCACGCTCGATCTTGAACTTAGCTCTCAGCCTCGTGCAAGAATCTCGATTCATAGAATCAACTCAATATATATGTATATGGGCAAATAAAAAAACAGGTAACCCTTATGTTATTTTGCCGTATTTTCATTGTTGTAAACTATATCAATCTGGTTGCTTTTGGATATAATTTTTAGATTTGAAGCCTCAAAACAATTTTGAATCAATTTGTTGCATAACTCTTGAGTTATAGATGTTTTAATGATTTAATGCAATGCTTCAAAAAATATTTCGTTCGAAGTGTATAAAAACCCTGATTTGCTACTTTTTTATTGATGATCCTTCTTTTAGTGAGAATATTTCGAATGAGGTATCAAATCAAAGTTTTTTCGACAAAGGTTCTGATAGTTGTTCTTACTTACATGGAGCCTTCTTAATTCAATGGCGTTACCAACTTTGCCAGATTGGCTCCACTTTTCGAGATGGCGGTACCTGAACCTTTGCTTAAATTTTAACTATTTTATAAATAACTGCCTCAGTTTTGAAGTTATTTCATTTAAATATTGCACATGACTGTTTTTTAATAGATATTATCTCAACTATTCCATAAAATCGTCGAAATTGGTTCACTTGTTCACATGTAGCTCCCATACACCTGGTTGTTAATAGACGTTTTTTTGCGTTATAACTCCTCCAATTAAGCAGGTAAAAAATGTATTCTATTTGTATTCATCATAAACACTTTTAACTTTGTCTTTATGATGAAGTTAGAGGCCAAACTAAAAATATGAATAATCAGTTGTATGGAAGCTATATGTTAAAGTGAGCCTATTTCAATGATTTTCCGAATTAGTTAAAGAAATATTAACAAATAGTGCTCTTTGACTAACAATTCGATAGTACTGTCTGTTTCTTTTAAGTTCTTTTGGTTACTGTATAGACATAAGACCGCGGTATAGCTTAGATACTCAATTACCTCGAATTTTAGATATACTTGTAGGCTTCATTTCATTATAAGTCATTTCCACAGCCTCCAATTTTCCTCCTGGTTTGTTTAGGCCTTCCGCTCTTTCAGCTTGTTTTCAGCTACCACTTTAACCTTTGGTAATCACAAAGACTCTTGAAACTTATTCGTGAAGTATTCTATTACTACTTCATGTCGCCATCAAAGAGTACGCTCCATATCTATTAAAAATTTCAGGAGTTAGTTCTAGTATTTTTAGCAATATAATCAAATTTGAATTAAAAACTTCGAGTATGTAGAGATAAACACTTTAATAAACAATAAAAAAATTAAGTTCAGAATCCACCTGATCTTGCTGGCAACAGATTTGGACAGTGCCATTCATTTACTTTAATAAGAGCCTTTCCGATAAAAGCATTGGATATCATAGATCGCAATACATGATAATTAAAAAAAATGAAACAATTTGAATTAAAAATTTAAATCTTTAATTCGACACCTTTTACATAGAAAAAGTATTTCCCACTAATATTTCTCTTTGGATTTATTTTGTTTTGTAATCGATTGCAGTGATTTGCAAAAATATTTCATCACCTACTAGTGTGACTTTTCATACCCAACGCCATCTGCAAATTCAACGCGAAAGTGTGAATTCATGCTTAATAAGCATGCTTATACCTGAAGATATCAATGTACACATGTACAATGGGCATTTCCACTCTGACATTACGCGACACTTGGTTGACAAAGTGTTAAAAAAAAAATGAAAAAGTCAAAATTTCAAAAAGGGTTTTTTAGATTTGCATAGCAATAAAAGGGCTCCTTATTATATTAAAAAAATTACAACTGTTGGTAGTAGCGATTTAAAGATGTAAAAATATGCGCGTTGGCGTGACGTTACAATAAAACAGAAGTGGATTTTGACTTCGATTACAAAATTACAAAACTCTGTGAATTAAGCAAGACGATTTGTATAAAAGTTTTTGTAGTAACATTCGAAATATTTAAGGTTAATTTTTCCAAATTTGAAATGCAAAAATCTTGTATGATTTATGTTTGATCAGCTGAAGTGACGTTACCTGGCTTTATGTTACTAAAATTTCCATGGAAAAAGTTTTGTTAATATTGTTCTTGAAATAAGTTTTAAGTAGAAGAAAACATGCATTTTATGTTGAACGAACTTTTAATTTTAACATCAGCGCCACCAGCGGTTCCATTTTTCGCAAATCTATGTCTTACTACGCTTCAACTAAACATGCGGGGATACATATCCAGTATTGCCAGGTTGACGAGGATTTGATGATTTTATGACCCAATGACGATTTTTCTTTATGTGCAAATTTGGCTGATTCTCAACTTTGAAGACAACTAAAAATTACAGTGTAAACACTTATTGAGAGTATACCATTTCTTCTAATACATAATTGTCATATCGAAATTATATCATGTCATTATCAAAACTTGTAAATATGAACCAAGGCATATCAAACGGGAATTAGAGAAAAAACAACATTTGCGTGTATTTTGTTGTTGCTTCTGGTATCGAAAGTGCACCAACTTTTCTGATTTTTTTTTTGTAAATCAAAGCGTGCCATGCGTGCGTGAAATACAAAAAAAAAATAAAAAATAAAAAATTTTAACTGGAAAAAATAAAAATTGCTGCAACTTTCTTTCTTAGTAAATTTGCTTGCTTCTCGCAACAGTGTCCATCCTTTGCAAGGCCCAGTAATCAGCTGTGTTGCTGCTGAGTTGGGCGAACGTTCCAAAAGCTGCTATTCAATCGCTTGTTTCGTTGGGAAAAAGGTTTCAAATGCAAATAAATTTTAACAATTTAGAATTTTTGTGAGAAAAATTTTTAAATATTTGACATTTTCGAGACCAAGTAATTTGAAAACAAAAAAAATCAAATCAGCTGCTCTATTGATACTACCTGTTCAATGTGCCTTGGTATGAACATCGTTCAGAAATAGTTCAGAAATCAAAGCCTGAAAAATCTAGCGAAGAAGCAGTGAAGCTTTCAGTACTACTAAAGCTTTCTCTAAACGCGTAGCTCAGATTTCAGGTCTATTGAACTTTTCGCAGAATATCTGTAGCAGCTATTTTTTTAATTTTTGAAACTTTTTAAAATGTTATAATTAAACAATGGAAATGTTCTTCTTGCCAAAACGAACGTATCTGGTGTAATAAAACTAGTGTCTCACCAAATGAACAAAATCACACATAATACAATAAACGAGTATTTTCTAATAGGTTCCCGAGATATACACAATGCTTAGAAAAAAAATCAAAAACAATTTAATCCAAACGAGTTATATGAATTTAGTCACAGTGACGGTTGTGACGAGTACGAAAATCAAATTAGCTTCTAATTACTTGCATTATGATTTTAAATAGTTCTTTGCGTAGTTAAATAAACATACCCAACATTTTTGCCAAAGTTGCTTACTTCTATTGGAAATTATAGATTATATGTTCCCAAATCCACTGTGACGGATGTGACTCCACTTTGTGACGGGTGTGACAAGTTGAGCATGAATACACAAATACTCGTTATTAGACAACTAAACTGAATTTATTTCTCAAAAAATCGTATTTTACGAACACATAAAAGATTATGCTACCTAAAGACGTACCTTATTTAACCGTATGAAATATTGTTTTTGTCCTGACAAGTGAAGTAATAGTATTTCTACACTCTTTCTTCAAATACTTCTCGTATCCCAGCTGCGTTTTGCGTTTGGTTTTTCGCATCGTGTTTTTACTATATTCGTAATTTTAAATTTTTTAATAAAATCAATTGGTGGTAGTTCATGATTGTGTGTGGATTAATAGCGCACTGAGGATTTTTCAATAACCTTTTCATGTATTAACAAGTAATTTTTAGCAAAAAAAAACCGACTTCTACTCTCATAAAAAAAAAAAATATATATATATATATATATCTCACGATCCACTGATCGGATCTTAACCAGATTAGTATGGGACCTCTAAGCCACTACCTTTTAGATGCAAAAAGAATTATAGAAATCGGTTGACGTGGTCCAAAGTTATGCGGTAACATACATAGAAAAAAAAAAAAATATTCCGACGAACTGATAACCTCCTCCTTTTTTGGAAGTCGGTTAAAAAACAACACACACGGGGGCAATGTTTATTGTAAGAACAACATTTTTTTCTATGAATCGGAATACTTTAAGCATTGTTGACGCTATTTCCATTTGAATGAGGAAATAGCGTCAATTACTTTGATTCCAATTTTTTGTTGACTTTATTTCGCTTTTGAAAAGGTAATAATGTCCTTATTTCCGTTGTTCTTGTTACCTGTCATCAAAATAATGCACTAAAATTCATAAGTTTATTTTCATTTTATTCGGTATCGAAAACCGTGGAATAAGCCATGTGCATAAGGAATACTATGTAAAAATCTTAAACACCAATATTTAATTACTTTAAAATGGCTTTTGAGTAAAGGCGTGCGAGTAAACATATCAGATGACTTCGTATGGTGTTACGGGGCGTATACGTTACATACGCAACTACGCAAATATGAGCATGAGTGGTTATTAACCGACTTCCAAAAAAGGAGGTTATCAGTTCGTCGGAATATT
>NW_016165185.1:26857-28519 GCF_001687245.7 Rhagoletis zephyria | reverse complement strand
GGACCATAGCCCCAACGCGCAGATTCGGCGAGGAGCCATGCCACTTATGACGTTGCTGAAGGAGAGTCAAATACTCCGTCTGCCATGTTTCTCATACAATTTGTGACATAATAACAAAATACAATGGAGAAACATCAAGTAGCATTCAAGTCAGCACAGGATGTGTTCAACAAACTTGATGTGGCTTTTAAGGATGATGTAAAAGAAGCAATTAATGCTATGGGCAAAAGTCCTGAAAGCATAGCAGCATTAGCTTGTTTGTTTGTTTTATATTTGTTTTATGTTTGTTTGTTAGTTTTATATTTAATTTGGAATGACAAATTATGCACTGGAAAGCTATCGAAAGAAAGAAAACTAGATCTGGATAACCTATTCCTATCTTTCAGAAGTTCCATTCCAAAGGAATTTCAAAGAAAGCCTCGTTCTTTCAATGATTTATGCCGCTGGAAGGCTACCGAGTTTAGGCTGGTAGTTTTATATGTGGGACCTGTTCTATTTCCTACTACTTCATGCTTCTTATAGACTTGTTTCATCGACTAAATGTCAAGCCAATTTAGATTGTGTGCAAAGTATGTTGGAAGCATTTGTACATGACTTTCAATTTATTTATGGGGAAAACAAAGTAAGCTATAATGTGCATAATCTGCTTCATATTGCAAGTAAAATTATTTGGAAATGTCGATTCCTTTTCAGCCTACAAGTATGAAAATTATCTTCAAGTATTAAAGAAAGATTGCTGAAAGCCTAACTATATATTGCAACAAATTTCCAATAGAATAAACGAACGAAATGAAGTGTTAATTGAAAACAAAATCGGCATGGGAAATAAAATAAATACCCATAGTTTGTTGTACTCGGATTCACCTTTATATGCAAACTATAACTTCAACGAATTCTTTTTGAGTGTCGATGAACCCGACTGTTATTGTTGCTTCAAATCATTTGTGCCTGTAAAAGTAAGTGGATTTTTCAAAGATCAAGAAGGTCAAGAATATATTGTAGGAAAGGTTTTTCTTGATAAAAGCAGTTTTTTCTTTGAGCCTTTGGATTCAATGTCGTCTTTAGGGATCGCATATGTCAGCAATCTCAGTGTTAATGATGAAATATTTCCCATTGCAAATTTATTAAGCAAATGCATCCTTTTGCCAATAGGAGAGAGGGGAGTTGTTTTACCGCTTTTACATCATTATTAGACAAGAGGGACCGCTTGGAGAATGAAGGGCATGAGGACAAATTTTTTAACAAAATGTGCCAGGCTTGGTAAGGACAAGTTTGTTGAACTTAGATACAATATTCTATATCAATTATTTAATTAATTTATTTATATGCAATACTTAAGGCCATTTTCTTGACTGTCTGTTAAAGATAACAGGTGCTTTGACTGCCTGTCAATTTTTTTCGTTCACATTCTTATAACAGGCAATCGACAAAAAGGTTATAAAGCAGACCGGCTGTAAATTTTTAGCAAGAAGTCGAGAAAACGGCCCTTAGGGTCGGTTTTTCAATGTCTGGTTACCACTACTTCTCAATTAAACACCATTATTACTCTTTTCGCTAGAATTTCAAAACGACGAACAAACTAAATTCATAAATGATTTAAAGGCAGATATCGCAAGCCGATCCTGCGCAGCTTGGCTGAAGCATTGTGTATGCCCATTATTG
>NW_016165185.1:7633-26757 GCF_001687245.7 Rhagoletis zephyria | reverse complement strand
GCTCGAGCTTTAAATAGCCAGCCAAAAGAGCAAAGCCCAAGAGGCACACCAATTAAAAACAAACAAAAAATTTTTTAAAAAAGGACTGAGCTTTAAGTAGCCAGCCCAAAAAAGGGAGATGCCCAAGAGGCACCCAAAATAAATAAATCCTGATGTGGACAAGCTAAGATCCGTCAGAAGACTGAAGGATGTCAGATGACCAAAGGCAAACAACAAGGGCGCCAGTGAAAGCGGGACCACAACCGCTAACTATAGAAGAGTACCGAAGACAACAGGCAAAACCAAAGAAGGAAGCACCAACCTCCCCCCCGGATAATTATTAAAAGATGAGGAGGCTACACCAATTAGCTAAAAAGGGAAAAAGCAATACTTTTGAGAATCATCAACAGCGACCCACCACCACCTTGGAACCGTGCAACGGAAATATGGGAACAAATTAGCAACTTAGAACATATGATTAAGGCATATGTAGGCAAAAATAAGCCAATAATGTAAAACTGCAGTGCTCTAAGAACGCATAGGCCAGTAAGCGATATTCGCTTGTGGCAAACTAACAAAATTCTTTTTAATTATAAAATAAAAATAAAAATACTAACACGGCAAATAATGCCAAATAAAGAAAAATAAATATAAAAGAAAGAAAAAAAATTTTACTTTTACAATGGGCCAAAAAAATGCCCAAATTTAAAAACCTAACGCAAATGTAATAAATGAAATAGAAGTAGGACAAAAGAATATTAACTTAGAGACTATAGAAGCGTGTCTGGTAATAATTTCCATAATTGCATTATTAAATCTTGCGTTACAAATCTACCTCATGCACAATGGCTTGAAATTGCTATGAATTAATGTTTGCATTTCAAAAGATGAAATTAGAACGATCGAATTCTGATTGATCAAATAATAACGTATAAAAGAGGAATTTGCAGACTTTGCAAAGTAGTTCTATTTCTAAAGTGAAAGTGACCAGTTCAGTAAAAGCTCTAGAAGAAGTGTCAACTCCAGTACCAGCTCCAGCCCCAGTATTGCAGTGTTCGTTCCTGTTAGCAGCTTCCATACTAAGTATAATATTAACAATTACATACATAAAATGTATTCTTCTCTTCGCAGCTCTTATTTATTAGAAATATATTTAATAAATAAATAAAAACCCACGATCTTGTATTAAAAAGAAATAATATCTTTTATTTAGAGTAGAGTCAGAAGGTGATTCTATTATTATATGTACATTTATTGAATTGACACTGAACCCAATTTTGAAAAACAATTTGTCTTAACAACGGACGCAAGTACATTCGCAATCGGTGTTGTACTTTCTCAGGACGTTATGCAAGTAGAATGCTTTGCGACAATGAAAAGAACTATGCAACAATAGAAAAGGAGTTATTAGCTATAGTTTGGGCATGCAAATATTTTACACCTTATTTGTATGGAAAACGATTTAAATTACAAACTGATCATAAACCCTTAATTTGGTTTAATAATTTGAAAGAAAACAGTAAGTTTACAAAATGGATATTAACACTTAATGACACACACACACGTTGGCAAACAATCTACATGTGCAACTATACATAGCGCAATAGAAGATACAAATGATCACATTTGGATCACAGAGACACCAATTAATTTGTTTAAAAATCAAATTATTATTACTGAAGATAAAGTGAATGGTAAGGATATTCACGAAATAACCATTTTCAAGAATAAACGAATTCAGCATTTATGAAAATGTGATAAATGAAAATTTCAACGAAATTTTAAAGAATTTTACGGTATATTGTCCGAAGGATAGTAAATACATACCATTTCAAAGACATTTAATTAAAATACTTGGAAATTCGATTATTAAAGCATTAAAAAGCACTATCTTTTTGAATGATATCGAAGAAATCATAGAAAAAGAACACGTAAGACTTAATCATCGTGGAATTGATGAAAATTTCAAAAAATTAAAAGCAAAAATTGTCAGCGGTCATTCTGGCAACACTCGCATGACTCGCAAAGTTTTGGCCATTTCTCCTTTTGCCATGTACTACTAAGAATAGGTTTTTAAACGATAAATGAAATGTAAAAACGTGCGCGTGGAAACACTGAGCTCATACAGAAATATGTGGATTATAACGTTTAGAATTGCCTAAAAATTATTTTAAAAGTAGTTTCGTAGTAGTTTAATAACAAGCTATCTAAACAATTGTGAAATTTATCAAACATGATACGACATTTCCATTTGAATTTGACAAATTAGAATGATTTTAAGTTTTTCTGGATTTAAATTACTTTTAAATCAATTATGTAACAATTATGTATGTTAGAAACTTCTTCTTCGTATTTATTAGTTCAAGATATCAAAATTTTATTTTACCCTCCAGTGAACATTTCTTCGCCTAGACTATTTTTAAATTTCTAAAATGTTACAGACTTTAAACCTTTAAAAATCCGATGATTTTAAACTTTCTCATGGATTAGTAATTTTATAAATAAATACGTATTACTTTACCCAATGTAAGAGAAAACTCCCCATCTACCCCAAATTAATTAATTTAATAGAAGTAGAAGAATGGCAACATTGATTGGTACAGAAACTTCGTTCTTATTTTTTGCGTCCCGTTAGAGCTGCTACTGCAAGCGTAGGGTACAGAATTATTAGTTCAAACCAAATAAATTCTGGTCGCTTCTTAACCAATTTGCTAAAAATATTTTGATAGGATTTTGCATGGATGATTTTATATTGAACACGGACATTGTGCGTCTTGTGCCAGAAGAACTCTTAAACAATTCATTAAAGTTTGGCCAAGATACCCTGATGGCAGCATAAAAGCCCTGGAGCTGAGAAGCCGTGGCTTCACTGACGCACAGCTGTGACGAAATGTCCCTGAAGATCAGTTTACAACATGAGCGAAGTAGGGATTATATTATAGGTCTAGAGGATTATGGTGGTAGAGGATTATAGTAACTCGTATGTAAATTATGGTAGATTTAGCTTTAAAGCCGTAGGTAATAAAAGTACGTAATAGGTTAATAGGTTAAAGAAAGTAGGTAATAGAATGGTTGAAAACCAAACTACAAAAACAAAAAAATCTCATTTCTTTTGAACTTGAGAAAAGAGTAAGTATAATCCCCCACGATCATGTACTAGCCCCACCATCTAGCGGTTGTGAGCAAAACACACACATTTTCATTTCCAACCAAACTTGATCGGCGGAGGGAGGTCGAGCTACCGCACCATCTAGCGCTTGTCAGCGCTATCTACGCTTTACACTGGAGCGCACCAGATTTAGGCGAGCGTTTTCACCGCATACATTTTGGTCCTACCTGACTCTTACTTATTTATTTAATGTTAAATGTTTTCTTTTCAGGTATACAGCAAGGTGGAGATCGCAGTATACACATATGTATGTATACTGAGTAATAAACGTACATCGAGGAATAGCGTCAAAGAAAGATTGAAGCCAACACATAACATTTAGGTCACTGCGTTATACTTCTTTATAAGTGGTGGCAAACTATCGATAGTATCGATGGGACATCACTATCGCAACTATCGATGGCGACCACTATCGGCCATATTTGAAGTTCGATACTATCGAGGAATAGCCATATGATTTTTATGTACCATATCTATGATGAAACGGGTTTGTGTGAAATTTTTTATAATATTCGTGCGGATAGTTTAACAAAATATGGGCAAACATCTAACACGCAATGTAAACGGTAACCTGTTTGTTATAGATACGTTTATATTACATGTGTTTCATTATATATAATAAGTTTTACAGAAAACTAGAGCGTAAGTCATGAGACTACTACTGTACAAAAAAACTTAGCCGTGCTAAGAAAAAAACGGTCACTTCTTTTCTGTTCATCGACGAGCGACGTCAGCCATGACATCCCGCCACCAGTGTTTTAGGTAATATTCAAATATCCTGTGAACGCATATCGAGTCTACAAACTTTATAATAAACCATTTATATCTTTACGGAACACTAGATTGTTTCATTTTAATTTCTTGGTTTATTTCATTACGCATTGGTGCAAATACTGCGAGCGCTGAGCTATTAAGCACACAGTATACTGCATCTTGCACTGTTCACAGTATACTGAATCACGATTCCGAACAAAAATACGAAGGATATTGAATTAATTAATTACACGTTGTCCACAAAATCACTCGCATTTTTTTTTAACGTGTTATTTCCACGTGTGGACAACAAAAATTAACCAAGTTATTAATGTTTTAAAGCTACTTGACAAATATTGTTCTTTAAATATTGTTTGTAACTTTTGACGTACTGATTGATGCTATGGCACAGAATAGTTTGACTGCAATGCTTGCTCGAGAGCTCGTGAGGTAGCTAAATTGGGACTACAGCTTGGGCAATCCCTAATTTTGGCATTGACACTGCCTAAAGTGGCCAAGACTCAGCATGATTATATGCACTACCCGTTAGCTGCATTTTGCGCATTAAAAACAGTGGGTTGGACTACAGGTCCCTCTCTATTACTCATGACACATCACTGGATATACCATACCGCACACTTTCATATTAACGATAGGGATGGGCAATTAGCTCTATTGTGTGGATTTAACACAAAACTCAGTCATGTAGACGCGAAATTTTATGAAACGCCAGAAGCAATCATCAATAAGGCTGTTCGGGAATTTACTGGATTTTTGAAAGTAAAACATCCACCTCTACCTACAATTGTGCGATCATTAAAAATATATATGGTCACAACATCAGGCTTAACGGGATAGACATTTAGGCAAAAGGGGATTACACGTATTCCCATATAAGCTTTGAAACAGAATTCCTCCAACTCTTGCTACTAGGATTACAGAAAATGCAGCTCGTAATGATAATGAGGTAATTGTACCTTTTGCCATCACTGACGAAGATCTCATACCATTTTCTGTTGTATCAGATAATATTGAGGGTTTATGGTCATCATTGACCGAAATTGAAATATCTGCATATTTTGTAGTGTCAGCTGTTTCTAATACTCTCATTCCAAAATTGTTCGCTACAATACTCTTTGTTAGTAGCGCCTCCGTAGCGACGACTAATTTTACTGATGCGTGGCTTCGCTCAAGAATTGAGAGATTGGAACAAGACATTCCATATTTATAAGGGGATTTTGACATCAACGAAGACACAATGAGGCTATTCGAGAAGCATTTTCCGCGCCCTATGGAATCATATGGGGCTCTATTGCGGAATATAACGTATTGCTATACGCTTGCCACCGCTTCGAAACTAAATTCTATTAAGTGGATTCTTGAGCAATCTCGTGCTCCCAATGTTAGCTCATTGCTGGGATTAGCGTGGTACGAATCGTTATCGAGGTACCCCTGACGCGAATGCAGTAAAGTCGAAAACATTTTTAGATGCATTTGTAGAGAGGATCCGCGAATTGGAGTCTGAAGCAGGTCAACGTGCCTTTTCGGTTGCTAATGTACTAAGTGCGTATGACTTCCATCCAACCCGTTGCAGGCAGTCCGAATGTATACACAAATGAAACTCATATCGCACCAGCATCAGAAATAATTGAGCGTGAAATAACAAACGATAATATTGTGACATTCATTGAAGACCTTGAAAATCCTAAAGATCGAGCTTTTCGCAGAATCATGTCACAAGCAAGATCTTCTTCATTACAAGCAACTATGCCGTTAATGGAGGGAGAGACAATTCCAATTATTTCAGGTGTTAATGTAGAGGCCTTATTAGGCACTGATTATTCCACTCTGAATAAGACAATTCCAGCTAATTGTAAGATGACAGAGAATCTACTCACGACAAGGTATGGATGCCTTTGCTGCCGCATTACAAAGACCAGGAGACCAACATGTTTAAAATAATTCCACGTTTATTATATTCAATGTTTCCGTGCCACACCATAAATTGGTCTTGTGGAGTCATATTACTCACATTTATATTATTTTTTATCATATTCATTATTCCAATTTCAAACTTTGTGGAACAATTAATAAAATTGCTCACAGTTTCACAAAATTTCAAACTTTGGAATCCGAATTTTGAGAAAAATTTTTTGTACTCTAGTTCTTGAAGTTGTTGATCAAACGGGTAGCATTTTCGTGGAGAAGACATATCAATAAGACTACATTTAAAACCTATCAACACAAAAATAATAATAATTTTCAATAAAAAGCAACTACGTACAGATTTTGTGAATAGTTTTCAATCATCCTCAAAAGTATTGGCTATAAAAACAAAAAATCTGCGCTCTAAAGAGGTAAATTGTATTGTTCAGCATAAAATTGATTTAACCCCATCGAATAAGGAGTTTCTAATAAGTCTAGGATTTAATTTGAAAAAAATGAGTGATATAATAAACGTTTTGTACAAACCCATTTTTGATAATAGTATAATAAAAAAGGATCATCATAGCTACATAACATACGTACAATCGTTTCAAAACAATGATGGAATTCGCATCCCCATACAAAAATCAAGACCTATATGTGCTAGCAAGTGAGAGTATTTTATACATTGAGGGGTTCATATCAAATAGTGATTGAACAATTTCAAAAACTGTGCAGCTGCTAAATAATTGTATGGCCTATTTATTCGAGGAGATACGATATGAAATAAATGGAATAGAAATTGATCGCACTAGAAAGTTGGGTATTGCAACAACAATGAAAAATTATGTATCACTTAACGAATTTGAGAGTACAAATCTAAAAAATGCAGGGTGGTGCCCTTTTGAAAATATCAATCTAAAGACTGGACATTTCAATTTTTGTATACCGTTGAAAAACCTGCTTGGATTTGCTGAAGAACAAGGTAACATAAAAAATGATTGCTGTTGATACTGACTTTGCAGCAGAACGTGGCGGTGTAAATGTGGGTGCGATAAAACGTTTAAAACTAAGCAAAAAACGTAAAACTAATGCTGTTGATAATAACCTTGAGGATAAGCGTAAAAAACTATCGTATTTAATTTTAGGAAAACGACAAAGCGAAACACAATTGCATAACGATAGAAAACGTGTCAATGTACAAACCACTTTAAAACGCAAATACACTAATGATGATTTTGATTTTGAGCATAAGCGTAAAAAAATATCAGACGTATTTTTGAGAAAACGCCAAAGCAAAACCCAAGTGAACAACGATAGAAAACGTGTTAAATTATCTGATAAAAAGATTCGAATTAATTCTCCAAATAAATCTCGTTTATCGATAAATCTATAATTACTCAAAGATAATAAGCATTTAGATACAATTTATGGTTATAATGTAGATAGCCATGGTAAATGGAGATTCGGAAATAAAAGATTCAACTCTGATAACACAATGAATGTTGGTTGTAAAAAATGGAAAATAACTCCCGGATTGTTTGAATTAGTATTCCATTTAAAACCCTTAAATTACACTCAAAGAGATTTACAGAATTATAAAGAGATTTTGCTTACAATAAACGCTCACAAACGTCACTATTTATCAAACACTCAAATTAAAGGTGGAAAATCATTTAAATATCAACATATAATACGAAAACTACTTCATATCAAAAGAAACGTCTTAGCTACCGGAAGTGGTATATCTCTGAAAACTTTAAATAATAACAAAACGGATTATGTTTTTTGGGATAATCCTAATGAATTAGTAGACAGATTACGATTACTTGTATCATCAACGAGTATTGGACATAATAATCACAAAAACGAGATAATTTCCATTATCGAAGAACTTAAAGAAAGTAATATAATAGAGTAAACAAAAAAAGGAGTAATGCAAATAAAATTGGTTAAAGTTCATCAAATCAGCATCATTTAGATGAAAAAAAAATTATGTACTTTCTAGATAAATTGCCCGAAATTGACATTGATAGAGAATAAAAGAGTTTAAATCTACATTTTAAAAAGATGAGATATTTAGGTACACCTATAAATCCTAATGATGCTGTTACGTATACGTATCTACATGAAAATATTAAAAAGTTAAACACTAAAATCGATGAGATTAAAGATAATCATGATAGCGCTCTAAACCTTGTTAATGGACGAATCAATTCATTAACTACAGCAATGAACAAGGATGCTAAAGAAGATGTTGAACTAATTCAGAAAGCTATTAACAATAGTTTATTTAGTGCAAATAAAGAATTTATAAATAAAATTGAACAAAGATTTGGAAATATTAAAAGTTTCATACTTGAATATCTCGATAAAGAAGAGGCAGATGATGTTAAATCAATAAAGATAAAGCAGCCATTTATTAAATAAAAATAAGAGAAAAGTTACATTCATATTTAGACGGTTAGAGAACAGACACACACACATACAAATTGAGATGAATACGAAAAAAAGAGAACTAGTCAACGAATTGCAAAAGGAAGCGCGAAAAAATATTTAAAAGACGAGTTGTCATGAAAGGAATTGATGATTTGTGGCAAGCTGATTTAGTAGAAATGGGACAATGTGAATCAGACAATAATAAATATCGATATCTCCTAACTGTATTAGAAACGTTTTCGAAAAAAGCTTGGGTTGAAGCAATTAAAAATAAAACCGCTCACAACGTAACGAATGCTATTAAAAGTATTTTCGAAAATAGCCATCGAGTTCCAAAGACCTCTCTGAAGTTGGCAGGACAACTTTTTCTCAAAGCAAAAATTCCTTTCGCATAATTTGCCGTTAATTATCCGTGAAAAGAATAATTTTGCCGCGGACATATTTTAAAAAATATCGCGTGCCCTGCTAATTTCCGTGGATGTTAGCAGGGCACCTTCTGACAACCAATTAAGGTAACCAGCTAAACCCAAACTAACTATCTGATAATTTGCCGTAAATTATCCGTTGTTTATCCGTGAAAAGAATAATTTTGCCGCGGACATATTTTAAAAAATATCGCGTGCCCTGCTAATTTCCGTGGATGTTAGCAGGGCACCTTCTGACAACCAATTAAGGTAACCAGCTAAACCCAAACTAACTATCTGATAATTTGCCGTAAATTATCCGTTGTTTATCCGTGAAAAGAATAATTTTGCCGCGGACATATTTTAAAAAATATCGCGTGCCCTGCTAATTTCCGTGGATGTTAGCAGGGCACCTTCTGACAACCAATTAAGGTAACCAGCTAAACCCAAACTAACTATCTGATAATTTGCCGTAAATTATCCGTTGTTTATCCGTGAAAAGAATTATCTTGCGGCTGACATATTTAAAAAAATATCGCGTGCCCTGCTAACTTCCGTGGAAAAACTTATAGACTATTACGATGGACGTCTTAAATTTTTATCGGAAGAAAAAAGAAATTTTCACGAAAAATTCGACGAAACCATAGAAAGCCCAGAGCAATCATTCTTAAAAGATACTAGGGACGAAAAAATTTCGAAAGATGATCGCAATCAAAATTTTGCGTTAGAAAATTACGATGAAGAGGCTATGGACACGAGTGAGAATTTAAATGAACTGATTTTTACAAAACATATAAAAATGGAGAAAAAAATTGTATTGACAAAATATATAGTAAATGATAATCTTATAGAATCTCACGACTCTTCTATGTGTAAAGCTAACTTTCGATCCCCGTTAAAAGATTTTAATTCCAATTGTTTAAATTTATCTAAGCCTAGTTTCCAATGTTTAATTTGCCAACGCCAAGTACATGCCGCTGATAATTGCTCCGTGCTATACGGTAATTCGGAAAACGGTGAGAGGAGAATTTGTTTAAAATGTTGAAAAAGCGCAAATGTNTTTAATTGCAATTGTTTAAATTTATCTAAGCCTAGTTTCCAATGTTTAATTTGCCAACGCCAAGTACATGCCGCTGATAATTGCTCCGTGCTATACGGTAATTCGGAAAACGGTGAGAGGAGAATTTGTTTAAAATGTTGAAAAAGCGCAAATGTGAATTATAAAATAGCACTAAATAAAATTGAGAACCACAGAAGGCTGGCGCTCCTTGAAATGCAAAAAACGAATAAACAAAGAAAAAGCCTTTACTTGGGAGAAAATCCAAGTAAAATCGCAGATGCGCTAGCATTCAACTCGGATGCAGCAAATGTTCCAATTATTAAAAACGGTTCATCAATGCAACTTGAATTTGTGAAAATTAACAAAAAGCTATATTATTTTAAATATACCTGTGGACTAGACAGCTTAATTCAGGTTATGATAGCAGCAGCTACAGCCTATACTATAGTACAGAGTTTAGTTGCAGAAAAAAGCCAAAGTCAATTTTTCAAGATGATCAACAACATCGTTACAAAAGGAATTTCTGCCCAAAGCTACAAACTTAGAGGCAAAATTCTTTTACTATACTCTGACAACAAAGCGGAGGCCAAAGAAGGCTGCCCAAATATTATTAACTGTGCAACAGCAGTCAATTCCTTGCAAGAATATTTATTTAAAGAGTGCCCGTCTTTTAAAAAGACGAGAAAATGTACGAAAAGCTGAACAAAACAAGAAAAAGCATACCCATCATACATAGCCCAAATACACGAATTATTTAATAAAAAGATATTTCAAACTATACGTCAGCAAATGCACAAGCCTACTACTTGCACATGTGGATCAATAATGGAGATTGATATAGAATACGGTAATTACATAAATATGTACTAAAATTAATTGACATGCTTTGAAAATTGTTTTCTTGTATACAAAAATATTTTATAATTTAAAGTAATTTAAGCAGTACACTCCCCGCGGAGTATATATAGCTTTAAATAAAATACCAAAAGAGATCACGGATGAGAATGGAAATACCTTTCACCTTACTGCAATGGTGGCATATGAAGGTGAAGAAATTCAGCACTCACCTGAAGACATGGGTCATTATACGGCAATTTGCTTCAGAGGCGGAAATTGGATTCAATATGACGATATGATAGAAAAGGAAAAGAAACTCAAAAACACAGTGTCTATTAAACCAAAATTAATATTTTATGTTAAAGTAAAATAGAGCAAAAAAAAATAAAAAATAAAACGTAAAAACAAATGAGTTAGAACTGAAACCCCAATTTCTTTACAAAGGGCTAACTAGACTTCTGCGTAAAATATTTAGTAGAGTATTCTTTTACATACTTAATTATGATCATTAATTTAGCTGGTTGCCTTGATTGGTTTTTTGAAGGTGTCCTGCTAAGTTTCACTGCAGTGGGGAGTAAAAGCGATATTTTTTAAAGACGCGCCTGCCAAAAATGTTTAGTCCCACGGATAAACTACGGATAATTTACTGCAAATTATCAAATAGTTAGTTTGGGTTTAGCTGGTTTCATTAATTGGTTTTCAGAAGGTGCCCTGCTAACTTCCACATATAGCGTTTTAAAGGCATCCATAATTGAACGTTTTAATCGAACATGAAAGGGAATGATGTGGAAAGAGTTTAGTTTTCAAGGTAAATACCGTTGGATTGATAAATATAAAGAGCTAGTTGATAAATATAATAATACATTTCATAGAACAATTCAAATGAAACCTAATGAAGTGAATTCTTCAAATGAAAAACGATTATTTCAAACTGTTTACAGTAATTTAAAAGTGTTTAGAAAAGCCAAGTTTAGAATTAATGATCACGTTCGGATAAGCAAACATAAACATGTGTCGGCTCATATGAAATAACTGATTTAAGTAATTTGCTTTCCGATAAATATAAGGAAAAGAATACGAGGGTGGATTGAAAAGTCGTTAGAATTGCGACATCTATCGGTCATTAATTTACTTAATTATTGTGAATGTTAAAAGTGAACTGTCAAAAGCGAGCTGTCAAAATTTCATAACATATGGTCAAACGGTAATTTTTTGAGAATTATTTTTGCAAAACACTATTGTATTTTTATTAAAAATGGAAAAAAGTGAACTTCGTGCTGTTATAAAGTACTTTCATTTGAAAGGTTTAAACCAGAAACAAATTATTGAGGAGTTGCAGACAGTATTAGGGGAACATGCACCCTCAAATGCAACAGTTTACAATTGGGTAAACGAGTTTAAACGTGGTCGGATAAGCACCAAAGATGAGCCACGCTCTGGGAGGCCAAAAGAGGTAACGACTCCAGAAACGGTGGAAAAAGTGTACAAAATTGTCACACAAGATCGAAGAATTAAATTGAGAGAGATTGCTGACATTGTGAACATTAGTTATGAACGTGTGCATAACATAATACATGATGAATTGGGTATGAAAAAGCTTTCAGCAAGATGGGTGCCGCGTTTGCTAACTCCTCTGCAAAAAATGAACCGAATGTCGACTTCAAAAGTTGGTTTAGACATGTTTAACAGAAATCCATCGGAATTTTTGCGTCGTTTCATAACGATGGATGAAACGTGGATCCACCACTATACACCAGAGTCTAAAGAACAGTCCAAACAATGGGTAGAACGTGGCTCAAGTGCTCCAAAGAAGGCAAAGGTCGTTGCATCAGCTGGTAAGGTTATGGCATCTATTTTTTGGGATGCACAAGGTATAATTTTCATAGATTATCTTGAAAAGGGTAAAACCATCACAGCTGAATATTATTCATCTTTGTTGGATACATTGGACCAAAATATTAAGCAAAAACGGCCACATTTGAAAAAGAAGAAAATCCTCTTTCATCATGATAACGCTCCTTCACATTCATCTTGGAAAACGCAGGAAAAAATAAATGAGTTAGGCTATGAATTGCTCCCTCATCCGCCATATTCGCCAGATTTAGCTCCCAGTGACTTTTTCCTTTTTCCAAATATGAAAAAATGGCTCGGCGGAAAAAGATTTGTGTCAAATAGTGAAGTTATAGCTGCAACAAATACTTATTTTGAAGGTTTTGAAAAAACTTATTTTAGAGAAGGAATAAATATGTTAGAAAAGCGTTGGAAAAAATGTATTGACTTAAAACGAGATTATGTTGAAAAATAAATCAATTTTTTGTTAAAAAACCATTGTCTAGTTTTTCATTCTAACGACTTTTCAATCCACCCTCGTAAAGGTAAAGAAACACCAAATATCCGAGCAAATTATAATACATTACAAACGGAGATTCAATCAACAGAAACAATTTATATCGATAAAAATCATACAGTTGGTTCATTATTAGTTTTTAGCAAAAGACAATTAGAAGCCATCACAAAACATAATTCAGATCAACCAATAAATATAACAAAAATCAGTACATTATCTGTCAATTGTAATATTGTTAGCGTATCATATATAAATAACACTTCATCCCATATCTTACATCAGTTTGCTCTTAGCATTGGCCCAAGATAAAAAAATCAACGAAACACCAGCTGTTCATACTTATGAACATCAATACTCATATCTATACCAGCGGGTGCAAATAAACACCCGCATATGTAGATAGTTAATATGTACTTGATATGAGTATTGTTGTTTATTTAGGTTTTAGGTTTAAGTTATACGTACATATGTACATATGTACATTTCAATGTATACAATAGTTTAGGATAAGAATTTACTATAAATAAAGGCGCTTCAGGAAACTGAGTTTGAGTGCTATCTGAGTGCCATAAGTGTCCGTGTATCTTCTCTGTACACAGTGGTTCTAAAAAATGTTTGTGAAATTTAAGATAAGTTTAACTAAACAAAATAATAAAAAGTTGTATTATAACCTCGAGTCATTGAAATTGTCTGGGTTAAACGAAGGATTAACAGTGTGCAGTTGTTTAACACCATATTCAACGCCAGTTAGGATAGAAGATCCAGACCTAGTTTGGATATTTTACATTATAACTAAACGTAGGAGCTACATCAAGCTCGCAGGTAGCATAGAAGTGCCAGTTGATTTGAACAACTTAATCAAAGATATTTCAGATTTGTACGAAGTTAACGTTAATATTGTTTCACATATTTTAAATAATATTATAAGACAATATAATGGAAAAACATCAAGTGCTATTCAAGTCAGCTCAGGATGTAGCAACTAGACTTAATGTCCAACTTGATGATGAACTAGCCAACACTATCAATGCAATGGGGAAAAGTTTGGCATATGACGTCAGGGTCACCAAATGTTGAAATTATAACACACTAGGGATGAGCATCGGCCATCGATGTTTTTTAAACAGTTTATTTAGCGAGCACAACAAAATCATTCAAAGAAAATGGCGAACAAATACGAATACAGAACAGCAATTTAGAAGCAACCATTCCGAAGTGTCCTTATAGTATATGCGTAAGAGTTATTAACATACATCAACTAAATAGTTTTTTACAATTTACCTCAATTTCAGAAGCACGAGCGGAAAAAATGAAGCAAAATCCTTTAGTTTTTTGGACTGAAATGGCCTCAACCTACCCATTGCTATCTAAGGTAGCAATTAAATATTTATCAACTACAGCAACGTCGGTGCCTTCAGAGCGACTCTTCTCGAAGGCCGGTCAAATAATATCTGATGCAAGAAACAAATTAGATGGAAAATTCGCATCTAAATTAATTTTTTTAAGCTCTTTGCCAGATGATTATTGGTTCGATAATTAAAATGTAATGTACAGAGTCGATAGAAATATGCACGAAAACAAATTTTGGTCAAAGTGTAATACAAAATTTCAAATTTACACACAATTTATCAATGAATTTATGAAAATTGTATTGAATTTTAAAGAAATTCATTGATAAATTGTGCGTAAATTTGAAATTTTGTATTACACTTTGGCCAAAATTTGTTTTCGTGCATATTTCCATCGACTCTGGTATAGTTTATGAAAAAAAAACCATCTATTTAATTTAATTTTTAAAACTCTTTGCCATTCAATTGTAAGTTTGTTTCAGTTTGTTATAATTTTGATAATTAATATGTAATGTATATAAAAAAAAACATCTATTTACAATAATTTTCAAAACTCTTTGCCATTCAATTTTCAGTTTCATAATTAAAATGTAATGTATATAAAAAATTTCATTCATGCATAATAAATTTTGACTTAAAAAAATAAAGGTTTTTTTTTTCATTTGAAACATCGATGACATCGATGGTTTCGGACCGATGTTTTTAAGGCATCGATGGCGACCGTGGATGTCATTTTCGATGTTGAACATCGATGGTTTTGCTTCGATGCTCATCCCTATAACACACTTCACACTAAAATAAAAAGGACACTGACGCTCCGATTGCGCGGAGCCTTTATTTATAGAGAACTTAAAATTATTCCTACCTCTAACTAGACAAACGCTTGTTCGAGCTACTCAATAACAGCTGCAATACTGCAACCCTGTTTCTCTTTTGCAACTCTGTTGCAGATACTCAGCTGATACTTAACCTAAATATTGCGGATATTTTGCGCGGTTTGCATTTGCTCGAAGTGAGGTTTTAAAAATGATTTCGCTAATAAATTTAGCAGTGGACAACTTGGAAATTAACGACAGCGGCTTGTTATTAAAATATAAAAAAATCAAGGAGTCAAAGCTTTCTGCGGAAAAGAAAGTGGCTTATGACCGAAATTGTAAGGAAGAGGACAGTGGCAAAATCGGCAAATTTCTTCAAAACAATTCAGTTATATCCGGACGATATATATTTCACGAATTTTCGGATGCCCCGCGAAACATTTGCTGTAGGTTTACTGATTTTCTTTTTGGTAATCGACTGATCAAAGATATAAATCCTTCTAAGGAATTGAAGAACGCCTTAGAACCGTTTTGGTCAACGGCACGCGGTGAATATTCATTGGATGATGCTTTATATATCACACTGTGGAAGCTAGGCAATAGTAGAGTGACTTATCGTGAGCTATCAGACAAATTTGATATTGCAACGGGAACTGCCCATAAAATTTTTCTTAAAACCGTCCGGGCAATCTGCAAGCTTACAAATGAAATACGTTGGCCATCAGTTGCGCAGCAGCAAGAAATCATGGAGCATTTCCAAACGAGCCGGGTGAATACATTTCCTTTTGTAGTCGGTTGTTTGGACGGAACACATTTTAAAATAAACACACCAAAAACGGATGCAATAAGCTACTATGACCGAAGGGAGAACCATTCAATTGTTATGCAGGTATGTATGTACATGGGAAACCGAAAATTGTTTTAAAACGTTATATAAAGTGTATGAGATGCTTTAGGCTATATGCGACAGTAAATTTCGTTTTTTGGATGTTTTCATGGCGGCTACCCAGGCAGCTGCCATGATGCCAACGTATGGAAAAATAGTCCAATATACAAAGGAATTACGTCTGGACGGGTGGAACTCGCAAAAGATGCAATAATTTTAGCCGACTCAGCCTATCCTCTATCAAAATATTTGATCGCGCCTTATAGAGACAATGGACATCGGTCCAGAGAGGAGAAACAATTTAATTATTATTTATGTTCAACTAGAGTGTTCATTGAGCAAACCTTTGGAATTTTGAGAGGAAAATTCAAAATTTTAAATCACATTGATATTCAAAATATGAAGAGACGTATCGAATGTAGTATTAGCTTGTGCAACTTTGCATAATTTTATATTGCGAAACAATTTAGAAGTTAATCATCCATTGGAAAATTCGGAAACTTTGATAGACCAGGATGCTGAAATGCCTGAAAACATAAATGATACTAACGAAGGAGTTATTAAAAGAAATAATTTAAAAATGTTGTTTGTTTCATAACTTTTTTATTTTTTTAAATAAAAAAATGTATATGTATGCAGGTACATATCACATTCGTATGTATTTAATTTTAATTCACTTTGATGTACATATCACATATGTATGTATTTTTAATATAGTAATAAAAAGTAAAGAGATCAATTTGATTGGATTTGTATTTTTTTGTTTAGTTTTCATTTTTCAGCTAACTTTTCCAGGGTTTCGCGTAACTTCAACATGGTGTTTATTCTTTCTTTCTCCAAACTTAACTTTTCTTTTTCAAATTGCAGTACTTCTTCGTGGCGAGCTTGTTCGTTTAGTGCTTCTTTTTTTTAAAAAATTCCAGTGCTTCATTGGTAGCAGTTTTCGGACGCTTTCTTCCTTTATTTGCGAATTCACCCTCAAATGTGTCGTCTATCTTTTCGTCACCACTCACTTCATATGCGTCAGCGCAATCTGGCATAGAGCTTTGGAGATTTTTCGCCGGCGGCTGGATTGAGTGCCGCCTACCGTAAACCTCGTCGAACTCTTCGTAGAACTCCCAGCATGACGCTTCCCTTCCTGTTTCCCCGTTTCGCTTCTATATGCGTTTGTAGGTTGCAAACAAGTTAAGAAACTTTCTTGGCATTAAATCCTTTGAATTGGGTACGTCAGCATTGACCGCAATCATATTGCTCACCACCTTGCCCCATAAGACTGACCTTTTACGCTTTCCTGACGCAAATTCCTTCTCCAAGTCTAGACGGGATCTGACGAGCAGTTTCGTGAACTCCTTGCTCAATTTTTCGCTCAAAATTTAATAAAAACAATGCAAATAATGCATTAATATCTCTATTTGAGCACAAGAAATTATGATAATTTGTTATAAAATTAAATAAATAGCTATTTTGCTTACCTATCTTCTTCCATCACAAATTTTGCTGATGCCGGTTTTTCTCTATTTTGCGCGCATGAAACGTCATAATTCGAGTTGCTCGAACGCTTCACATTTGGAAAAGTTGCCACATTTTTACATCGAACATGATGCTTCGCAGTATTGCCGCATTGTTTGAGACTCGAACAAGCCCTGTATCTTATGTGCTTATATACTATTTTGGTTACACGCTACTCATAAATTCAGCAAACATTTGTTTATAGCACTTATAACCGATAGAAATAGTCAAACATTTATTGAAACCTTAAATTATAGGCATTCAATATTTGGAAAACCAAATAAATACGTTTTTGATAACGAATTTAATAACTCATACATGAGAGAATATTTTAATACCGGGGAAATCGATGTACATTTCACATCATCACTAGTCAAAACTGGTAATGGTGATATTGAAAGAGTACACGGCATAATTAATGAACATCTTCGACTTTTAAAATCACAAAATAATAAGGAATCAATTTTAAAAAGAGTAATAAAATCGGTACATTTCTATAATAGTAGCATTCATTCTACTATAAATAGAAGACCAGTTGATTTTGTGACAAACAAAATTACGAACGAAGAATTTTCAAAAATAAGAGAACAAATAGTAAAAAAGCAAAATATGTCTTATATGTAATAATAAAAACACAACAAGAACTGACAAAGTTTTAATCGATAAAGATGATATTTTTGTAAAAGTAGATAGGATAAGAAAGAGTGACCCAAAGTATAAAAAAATAAAAGTAAAATTGAATAATGGAAAAGTTTTAGATAATAGAAACAGACACATACATCCACAGATAATTAAGAGGAAAGACAAATTCGACCACCATCAACGTTCCCCAACGTCATCGCCAATATCTCAAATATCAACAACAACAACAAACTCTATTAGTCCGATATTCAAATCAATGGACATAGACCACACAAAATCTAAACATATTTAATTCGACACCACACAATGCAAGTTAACGGCAGATCACACATAGCGGCACAATGATTAATATAAACAATAGGGGTATTCTCCAAATCTTGCAAAGCCATTGCATGTTGCACGGATTGCAAGGATTGCATAATTTGCAAACATACAACAACAAAATATATGGGAAACAACATTTCCTATAGATGCAAAATATGCAACGTCTAAACCCATGTATATATTTTGCAAGAAAGCGTAGCAAGGTAAATGCGACTCTGTGCCAGCTGTTTATTGTTATTCATTTTATGGTGATTTTGCAGCGAAAGGTAGATATTTATTAATTTTCTTTTATTTTAGGAATAATATAGCTTTATTTCTCAATTTCAGATTAAAATGGATCAAGATGGTGCACCCCCAACAAAAAAGCCGACCGGTGGAATCAATGGTGTCAACAGCAGCATCAACATCTGCCGCAGCGCGCACGCCAAAACCTGTGTCCGGATCTTGCTATTTATGTTACGCACAAGAGGAAAAACGCCGTAGAAAAACCAGAAAGCTGTGCGACAAATGTAAGAAGCCAATGTGTCTTGAACATTCGGTCACATCAACAAATTGCTCTATTTGCCATGATTTTCCTTAGATATAAGATGCATTTTTATAATTTTTATAATAAAAGTCAATAATATAATGTGTGAAATGAATATTTTTAATTTTTCAAATAAAAAAATAATATAAAAAATGTTTT
>NW_016165185.1:0-6664 GCF_001687245.7 Rhagoletis zephyria | reverse complement strand
GCAAGACAGGAACCGAACCATAAATGGACTGAGCGAGAGGTGTTGCTTATAATTGATTTCCTCCACCAGGAGGCAGATTTTGAGGTATGTTCTGATTAATCTTTATAAAAATGTATTATTTACATAGATTAATTGTTGCTTTTATTCTCACAGGCTCCATCGGCTAAGTTTTTTTACAAACGTTTTCTGGAGAAAACGCAGTTAAATGTTACTTGGGAATTAGTACGGTGGAAGGTGCGGCATTTGAAATCTCTTTACAACAAGGCCAACGATTGGCTGTCGGGTACTGGTGCAGGACTATTGCATAAAAGTGATGGCGTAACCATAGAAGGTAAGTAGATGTTATTATAAAGTGTGACTTCGGGACTATACAAAATACAAAACGACCCTACCACAGGAAAAGATAACCGCGGATGCATGTACATACATTTTTGCCTTTACAATCTACTGTGGTATTGAAGTAAAAGAGAGTGATGTTTTTATTCTTAAAGCTTCTAAGTCTCCCAAGCTATTATATTTAAAATGTGAATTAGAAATACTTATGTATTTGTTTTCAGAAAAATTGGCTAAAACGTGCCCAACATTTCGATAGGCTAAAGGAAGTGTTTGGTAAGAGGTTCGCAAACATTCAGCCACTTCTAGTGTCCACGGATGTGTCAAGTCCAAGTCCACCACAGCATTCTCCTGCCAGTCCAACTATTGTATCTCCAAGTAGTCCTGAGCTAGTGAACGAAACTGCTGTTGACAATTCAAGTGCCGCACCAGCTACAGCACCAGCTTCTTCCTCCTCGTCTAGCTTTCCTAGGGAAGTGGCACCCCGTACTGCTCCCAAATCGTCCATTAGCCAACTAGCAGCCGTACAAAAAGAAAAAATTGCTTTCGAAAAAAACAAAATGGAATTCGAGCGGGCAAAGTTTGAGAAGGAAAGTGAAACACAAGAAAAGAAAGTTTCAGTAGAAGAAAAAAGACTCGATATTGAAATGAAAAAACTAGAAAGTGAAGACAAGTGGAAAGAGAAAGAGTTAGAATTGAAAAAACTAGAAATAGAAATGAAAGAGAGAATTTCCAGATACGAAATTGATAGGAAGTACAAATAGTTTTCTTTTTTACTTATAAAAAAAAATACACTTGTGGTCAGCTGACTAATGTTTATATTTTTTTTATAAAAGTTTAGCACTTTACCTAACTAGCGCCACGTAATCAGCCAAAAAAAATTATTAAAAATCAACGCGATTTTCTAGCGTCTGGAAATTTGCACTTTAATCTACTAAAATTTAATGAACTACCAAACTGTATACCCAAAATTTTTCTTAAATATCTTAATAAAAAGTTTAAGATTTTCCTGTGCAAATGTTAAAGTTTGTTGAATTTTCATAATTTTGGTACGAAGTTTGAAATTTGGATTTACGTGGCACTAGTTAGGTAAAGTGCCAAACTTTTTAAAAAAAATATAAACATTAAATAAACAAAAGAAAAATAGTCAAAACTAGTCAAAATATCACTTAACTTAATCAGCTGACCACAAGGGTATATAAAACGACAGAAGTACAAATGAAATAAGAAAAACAAGTTAAAAAATGCGAACTTGATAAGTGCATATAAAGTTCTTTTATTTATAAATATAAAAGTTATGTATGTTCAGCTGCAAACAAGATAATAGTAACAAAAATTAAAATGATGCTGTTGGCAACTTATGTTTATTTATTTATCGTTAATAATTTTCATTTACATAAAACATGGGTCGATATATATATATATATCAGAAACAAAATAAATAAAACTTTCAAAGGTTTCACAAAGTTTACAAAAACTAATTAAACTTACAAAAATTCAAAATTTCACCCTCCACGAAAATAATTGTAAAAAATCAACGGTCATTTTTATCGACTTGAAACTTACACTTTATTATTCTAATTTGAATTGGCTACAAGGCTGCTTACTCAAACTGTTTCTAGGAAATCTAACTAAAAAAATTTTAATTTTGATTAATATTTTTTTAAGTTTAATTAGTTTTTGTGAACTTTGTGCAAGCTTTGAGACTTTTATTTATGTTGTTTCTGATATGGATCGACCCATGTTTTATGTAAATGAAGATTATTAACAATAAATAAATAAAAATAAGTTGCCAACAGCGTCATTTTGATTTTTGTTGCTATTAAATTATTTTAATTAAATTAAATTAAATTATATTAATGAAATTAAATTAATTAAACGAATAAACACTTTCTATTATTAAATAAAAAATTGTTTGTTTAATAAATATTTTACATCCTTTTAGGAACGAACCAATCTTAAGGTAGGTTCATAAGAAATGATAAATTTTTAGTATTTTATTAATCGCCTACCATTAATGCACACAAATAGCTGCGTTTGGATTCTGCTTGACTACTATTTTGACCAATTTCATTCATAGTAAGCTCATCCAGTTCCTCGTCATCTTCAAGTACGTTATACATATAATCTACATCATGAGATGGGGTTCGTAGTATGTTATGCAATATGCAGCAAACAAGGAACCAAGTTGAACAAAAATTATGACTCTTCTCATCTTGAATGCGAACTCGCAGCTCTTTCAGGCTTCCAAAACGCTCCTTAAGGAGCCCAAAACAATGTTCTATCCTCACGCGAAATCTACTATGGCGTAAGTTAAAGGCCTTGCGTCTGGCGTAGTCCAACTGTTGGGAGTTTGATCGATATGGGGTAATGACGGTTTTTAGTAAGGGATAAGCAGAATCTCCTGCTAACCATTGGTCAAAAGAAAAAAAATTATCTTCTTCAGTACAGAGGGTACTAGTACGAAACATGCGAGCATCGTGAACACTTCCATAATGTCCGACTACAACATGTCGAATCTTCAGTTGATGGTCACATACAACTTGCGCTTTGATAGAGTATATCCGACTTTTAGAAAAATAAGTTGTATGGTTTTTCACTGGTGCTTCGGCAAGTTTCAGTTCAGTACCGTCGATGTATCCTATACAATGTGGCATCTCATTATACGTGTTTTTCACTATTTCTTGCCTTTCAGCAGCATCCGGCCAGTAAATATATTTGGACTTGAGTTCCAAGAAAGCTTGAAAGACTCTCTTTGTTATTTTGTAAATAGTTTCACCATCACCAACTCCAAACACTGAAGCTATTTTCCTAATAGCCGCATTTTCGCCTGATGAACCTAAACGAAATAAAACTATGGCCAGTTGATGATCCACCGAATATTGTCTAACAGAGTGCGATTTGTTAAATTCGATATTGTTTCTAATCAAAGACAGTATAAATGTAAATTGGTCTCTCGTAACTCTAAGCATCTGCCGAAAACGGTATTCGTCTAATTGTGGAAGGATAGTGGTTCTCCATTCCAAACTTTTAGGCACTTGTTGAAAACTTCCCCGATAGTTCGATAAAGTGATTATAAGTTCTTCATTCAAATTTTCCATAATCTCCCAGAAACTAGCTTCATCTAGAAATTTTAAATTAGCAATGAAAGCGAATCGATAGGATAATAAAGTTTAATACAGTAAATATACATATACAAATGTAGGTAAATAACTACCATCCTGAAGCAGAATGTCGAAAGCAGCTTGTTCAATCAGAAAATTTATAATTTTTTGCTTTTCAGAAGTGCGCGGCATTTTTGTGTTCATTAATTGTTTTGTTTTTTGATAGGTAAAAACAATGCCACATATGTAATCAGCTGTTTGACTTGAATGCAACTACAGTTTGCAATAGGGGTGCTCTCGTACTCTTGCAAATTTTGAATAGTATTTTTCCATTTCGTGCAATACGTGCTACGTGCAACACTTCGAGAATACCCCTAATATTGCTTATTGGAAAAAGCATAATTTGTATCTTACAGATTCATAATACAATTTTGCATACTCAGCAATTATGCAGCTGCATAATTGCGACTCATTTAACTTCTTTGTTCGAAATTTTCGCATTGAAATTTGATATATTTTTTCCGCTCCGAATGGAAAATTCCATTCAAAGGCGTCAAATAACTTCTTTGTCCAAGACATTGGCATTTCATCATAGCTTTGTAACTTAAACAACTCGAGTTTTAATTTATCCGCGAAGACGCGGATTAATATATATTTTTTTACTGTTTCCCAAATGGGGAAACATAATTGGCGCCCAACGTGGGGTTCGTGAGTGTTTTAAATTCGCAAAACAAAATCGCGCATTATTTAATATCCTTCAAAGGATTAGTCGCGATAAATAAAGGCTTGTACAGCCAATAACAAAAAATTAAGTCCAATCTATAACTTAGCTCAATTCTGCGATTCTAAATTCCAGACCCTCCAGAATAGAGGAGCCTCCCTTCCTAGAAGGGATCACAAGTAAAAGAATAATTTTTTTTATTATTATGAGGATTTTTACTATTGGGGTACAAACGTATCCCGGGTGTGTGTTTACGTATATAATGTGTTTGGAAGGCTGTAGCTCCTGAACCAATGGTCCGATCTGGTTCAAATTTTGAATTTGAACTCAAAACTAAATAATCTGCCTAGATCCGAAGTTAGCGGTATAGAGGTATAGCGGTTCAAAAGTTACAACACTTCAAAGTTGAAAGTGGATACATTTGTACCCGGGTGTGTGTTCTAGGGTTAAAACCTCTTTGTCGAATCAACCAAATGTAAAGGAGCTACTGGAAGTTTTAAAGGAATTGAAAGCAGATGTATCAGCCATCAAAACCATTTCAGCAAGCCATGGTGTTGTTTTGGATAAATTGGTGCAGAACTTCTTACCAAAAACCTCCAATTTAAGGATTTTACCATTTAAAACGATTGAAGAGATTAAGTCTGCAGACAACATTTTATCACAGTACCCTCATGATGAATTGGTATGCCCATTGATTGCTTAAAATTTAAGTTTTCATTTCAGACTTTTGAACTCATTACGCATTATATATAATTTCAGGTCACATACGTACGCACTACTGTGGGTGTTACTCCAGTTAGAAAAATCGTTCCCTTCTTATTTGCGGAATGCACTCTGCCTTTCATTAATTGGGATGGTCGCCAAAAAAAATTTGCTGTAAAATCATTAACTTTTTTCAAAGAAATTCTTTTTCGTAAGTATGTTACATATGTATTCAACATCAGCATTCTACCATATACCCCACTTTTATTCAACAGGTGCTGTTCACGGTCCCGATATGGACTTTTCTAAATATGACGGTGTAATGCGGATGGGGTTTCGAACCTCGAAAAACAAAATGTATAAAAATAAATCCAATCAACCAGAATTTTATGATTCGAAGATTTCATTGTTTGATTATTTTTATTTATCCAAAATGTGTAAAACTAGAAGTAGAAGTAATTATTTTAAGTTTCAAGGTCAACCATTAAACACCTCTCGCGTTTTCTTTCTGTTGTACTGTGAAATAAATATATATATTTTTTTTTTTAAACAAAATTTGCGAAATTAAAACATATAATTTGTTATTGATAGATCTCATTTATCCATTATTTTTTAGTTAAACAAAATGTGAATGTAAATTCTACATTTAATGTATGAAAAACTTAGTAATCAAAATGAATTCAAATATTCTTACATATAAGTGGATGTACATTGAAATCAATTAAAATTTAAATGTAAATTCTACTTTTCATGTAATTAAAAATGAATACTCACAAAATGAATTCAAATATAATCAGTGTATTTACTATAAAAAAAATTAAAATTTTTATTTTTAGTTCAATTAGGAAATCGATGCGCATCACTCCCGCATTATAAGTTGCTACATAGATGCGCATCATTCCCGAAGTATTAGTTGCTAAATAGATGCGCATCCACATCACAGTATTAGTTGCAAAATAGATGCGCATCTACACCGCAGTATTAGTTGCTAAATAGATGCGCATCTGCACTGTAGTGTTAGTTGCGAAGAGAATGCGCATCACTTCCGCGTTATTTGTTGCTAAATAGATGCGCATGTTTCATGCAACTGTTGCAGTGCATTTTCTGCGCAATATTCACAGGAAAGTGATGCGCCAATTTCCAATGACATGCCAATGGGAAAAGATGCGGTATCTGCAACAAGAAGGATGCGCTTACGCGCCTCTACGAAGTGCTTCTAAAGCGCTTCCGATGCGCAATTCGCCCTATGGAGTTAGCACACGCTTTGCTAATTCTTCAACCAATAACCGCTGACTTGACACTTACGCTAGCTATTGACCCAAAAGCCAATAATAAGCTGTGTCAAGTTAAAGTGAAATGCAATAAGTTAATAAACAGGAAACTGTTATCTTTTTATTAATATTTGCAAATTACATTGTGTTGACAAAAATAGCTGTGTCAACAGTAATACTTTAAATTCAATAATAATTCTTATTAATATTCGCAATTACATATTTACCCTTTTCCGGTCGAGCGTCTGGTACATATTTCAAAACATAACTCACACGTTTTGCAATAGTAATCAAAATTTTGTTATAAAAACTGAACAAATGTAAATTTAGTTGATAAGTCTTAATCAAGCCTCCAATAAAGCGGGCATAGCCCTAGCCTCAACGTATTTCGTTTTATTTAGTGTCCCTCCAACAGAGAGGACACCAACTTGTATGATGCACCCACTACACAAATTCGAGAGCACACAATGCATAAATACACACCCATACACACATAAATGCGAGTCACATTTGACGCCCACGAAGGCATCAGT
>NW_016165184.1:0-28521 GCF_001687245.7 Rhagoletis zephyria | reverse complement strand
GCTTGCCACTCTCCGTGGGAGCACTATAGTCGAGCGCGTACTCAAAATAGGGCGCATAACCGTTGACAGTCTCTTTGTTCTTCAAATTTTTGATGTGGCATTGGCGGCTGTAACTGAATTCGCCGGAGAACCTGTATAATAAAAATTATTTTATTAAAACGCACTTGCCATAAAAGGAATGCGCTGAGTCTCACCTGTCGTCCAACTTCACTGGCCCCGCCAGTGGCACACCCAGCGTGGCGCCCTTCATTTGTACATCAGGCATGGATGTTTGCGTCAGATTGATCGCCAAACCATCAGAGCCCGCCTCTGAGTAATCAACATCATAAGCTTTGCTGCGTAATTCGTTCTTCAGATCGGAAAGTTTATCACCACCACGCGATGCCTCCGGTATGACATCCGCCGGCATGGGTTTCTTATTACTGCGTTTCATGTAAACAATCACCAGCATCACAATCATTATTACAATGGCGACCGAGGAGAGTGAGCCCATAACGACAAGCAGCACGGGCACTGAACCAGCTGGCAAAGCAATTGGAAAAGAATTTTCAATAATAAAAACAACACAAAAGCTCATTTCAATCTCTAAAACTCACGTTCTGGTCTTAAATTGATCAACAATGAGTCACTACCATACGAGTTCATCACCGTACAATTGTAGCGACCATAATGACTGGAGCGACTCTCTTTGATTATTAGCGCTGCGCGCACACCCTCTGGCAGATGTTGTTCCTCGAAAATGTATATATCTGGATCGGCAGTGCTCATATTTATCACCTTGCCATCGAATGACCAAATAATCTGCTCTGCTTTGGGCACACTGAAAGCCACACAATCGATTTTCGCTCGACTCCCCACAGCACCGAATTGCACCTTATGCGAGGTGATAATCGGTGCACGCTTAACGAAAATCGTTGCCTCGGCGCCTATTTCTGGAAATCCGGAAACTATTGCCTTGCAGTAGTAACGGCCAGCAGACTCAGCAGTCACTTTAAGTGTAAGATTCGCCGAAGTGCCAACGACCTGTTGGAAATAATTTAGTAAATATTAATGAGAGAACATTTTACACAGTTATGTGAGAGATAATCATTTGAAGTTGTAGTTTGAGACGAATATATGGACGTACCTGATCGGTATTCTCGTTGATCCACTCGATTTCTGGCGTCGGATTACCATCCACGTCGCAACGCAAATTGGCATTGGTGTCGAGATCTGCCTCAACAGAGATGGGACGGTGTCGGAAGATAGGACCATCTGAAAGAAAAAAGATTATTTTAATTAAAAAATTAAGTTTCTAGATAGGTTTTAAAATCTCAATTTTTTGGTCCGAAACCTTCCCGGAAGTAACACAACTTCAAAGGCACTTAAAATTGTCGGTCAGCGTCTTGGGGTTTGAGACCGGCATTTCCTGTGATCATTGCACATTCTGCTGTAGCATTTCAGCGTAGAACCTTGGTCACAACAATAAGGTCCTTGTATGTAATAAGAACGGCAATAAGAACGGTGTCCTGTGGGATTTTTCACCCCGGGATTACAAACTCCAAGAGCAAGAAGAGACGATATGTCGAGTCGATATTGTCGACCTCAGTCGTTTGACTTATGGCACGAAGATCAGAGTTCCGGACACAGAGACTTGTTTGGAAGGTTATCAGAAAAAAGCGCAAATGACAAACTTTTATCTGGAATGTCCTTTGGTACCTTCTCTACAAGAAAAGAATGGAGAAATCCAGAAACTCTATTGAGAAGCTCGGTAAAAATTTAATATACTGACGGTCTCAAGACGGTAAACAGAACTAGAGGTTTATTGGCAATACTTAGTTAAGGTAGTGGTCTGCAGTGACAACCAAACTGCTCTGAAGGCCTTGAAACTTGCCCATACCTAACCAAAAATCGATCAGTAATGTAAGTTGAGGCTGTACATGGTTGAAAAATAGAATAACCTCGGCACTGTGGCTTTCAGAGCACTAACCTGGCTGATGATTTGGCGAGCCGCGGATCTTTGAAACGTCCAATTGTACCGGAGCCAATTATGTACATGACCAAGCAAAGCGCGAACTATCAGGCACATCACCTGCGAAACTACCACTTGAAAAAGTTAGAAAAAATAATTTTCCAGAGGCGGGAGGAGGTGCGAGCCTTCATAGAACTGGTTATCGAATAAAATCCAAGGGGATAACATAGGATCACCATAGGTTTCATCGACGGCGATTAGAGAAGGTTAAACTCATTAAAAGAGAGCGAACGCTCTTTACATCGAGTTTCTACCATTTCTTGTTAAATTTAGTTTGGACCCAAATTGATTGCGTTGTAGGCGCATCTTCAGTGCCTCGTTTGAAAATATCTTTTCACCGCGTCGGAGGTATCAACCCCCTTCAAAGAACTTTCTTTCTTAAAGATCTGTGCACCTCTATCTAAAAAATATATCTAAAACTCTAATACTCACAGCTGATGTCCAAGGTTTCAGTCTCTTCGCTTTTGCCCACCGCATTGACAACTTCGCACTTAACCGAAGCTTCATGATGCTGGCGCGTGGCATTGTGTATGATCTGCAAGCAAATAAAGTAAAGCAATGAGTTTTTCTCTCAATAGAAAGCGAAATGAATGTACAGAACTCACCATTTTCGTTGTATAATCACCAGTCACCAATTCATCGTTTATGAACCAACGATAACTCTGCGGCGGTGGATTCGCATCCGCCTGGCAGGATAGTATAACTTCAGAGCCCTCGAGAATACGACCACCAGCCAAGGCGCCGCCAATGACGGCTACCACTACCTTGGGTGCATATTTGACCTAAATTCAGGGAGATAATTTGCATTGAAACGAATAAAAATTCAAAAATAATTTCATGCCGCCTTACACACCTCGATTAGTATTTTGGCAGAGCGATATGTGCGATCCGCTGTATTCTGCGCTTGGCATGTAAAAGTCGTATTATGATGCTCTTTCTTCGGTGCCAGCTTCAGTATCGACTTGGCTGTTATGCGTCTCGAGTCTGATAACGGCTCTTTCACATATTCGATGCCTTTGCTGAGCACATTGCCCAGACCGTCAATCCAAGTAATCTGCGAAGGGGAAAGAAGAAAAAATTTGTGATAAAATTTAGGCAAAGAAGGTATTGAGGAATACAACGGAAGCGATAAGAAAATAAATTAAAACAACCGAAAATAAGCGAAGTGCGTAGATGCACTGCTTTATCTGCTTGCACTGCATTACCGCATGCATTAGCGACTATGGCTAAGCTTTAAAACTGTTAAACCTTATTTTCCGCCGGAACTTGTAACCACATTGGCACCGAAACTGCAGTTTTGGCATCAAAATAGACTAACGGAAACCGGACTCGGTTAAGAATCAAACTGGAATTCCTTTCATACAATAGTTTTGAGGAACACTGCAGTAGCTCTTAATCGCTCTTCTCCAGTAGGTGTTGCGTGTCGTCAAACACAGCTGACAGAAAATATGCCAATAACAACAGCACAATCGGATATTTTCGCTACTGTTATTAATATACAGTATATTTTGCTTAGCTGCACTTCATTCTTTGCACGAAAAACTTGTGTACGTAACCGAAAAAGGCACTTAAGCGAATTTTCTTTACTACTTCAATGAGGAAGGTATCCGAATCCCTATGAAACCAAATATTGGCGGAGCCCTTACCATGTAGAAATTACTGCAAGCGAAATTTTTACCGATTGCTATCTAATTATCTATATAACTACATAAATAGCCATTTTCGTTGTTCTGCGAGATGAGCAAAATAGGGCTAGTGCAGGTAAACGTAATACTTTCATTGATAATTGATACTAGTCGCACAATTTTTAAGGCAGGTATCGCCAATGTGCAGGTATGTTGAATACATCGATAGGAGCAGTTTCCTTATAAATTTTAAAAATAATGCCTCTGATGCGCGTTTTGAGGTAGGTATCTTAAATGTGCACTTAAGCATAGAGGCAGCAAAGCAAAATATACTGTATTCAAATAAGCCAATTAGCTGAGGCAATTAAGGCTTAAATTGCGACATTAAGATTGGTGTTCACACACACGACAAATGCGCAATTTGCGATACGAAATCAGCTGCTGGATTACATACAGTGATGGAAAAGTTGGTATAATCGTACCTTTATTTACTTTGAAAGTACATTCGGTACAAACACACAATTTTAGGTACATTTGGAACGTAGCCAAATAACTCCTAAGGAAATTATTTCTTATTTTTATTGACATTTCAATCCATTTTCTGATGCGGGCAACTGGTCTAATAGCTTCTCTCCTTTGTGAAGGGGCATACAAAAGATACAGAAGGGTGGTCGAAGAACTGCGAGTGTGAAAGTGATTCACCTTTTCTACAACATAGTTTCGTCTCGCGCTACTCGAAGAGATTCTTATCATAGCCAAATTTTGTTTAATGTGGTACAGAAGTTGATATTTTATCGAGGGAATTGTTATCCTCATATTTTTCTTTATACATATAGAAATACATGTTTACTTTTTTGGTACATCCGTCTATTTTAAGGTAAAGTTTTCCGTAAATTAGCTACAATTTTATAATTAAATTTTCCATCCCTGATGCACTATCAGCTGTAGAAAAGGACCAGAAAGCTGATTGCTCTTTGTTCAATAAACATACCTCCAAGTCAAAATTAAACATACCTAGCAGGGTTGCGTAAGAATCTAACACAAATAATAAATAGAATTTTTGTTTGATAAATTGGGTAGCAATTAAGGCTTAAATTGGTGAAAGATTCTTAATTTCCCCATTAGGTGGCTGTTTGAACATAGTATAATGTATTGATTGCATCGAGTTTCACTACCCATCTAGTCAAATGCGGAGTGCTCCAAACTGCTCAGTAGCAGATTTTAAACGGCAGGTGTTGTGTGCTTATTACCGGCAGATGTCGCACCGACATGCGCTCAATTTACTAAAAATAAATTAGGTGTCACCCTCTCCGGATATGCACTAAAATAACTAAAATTATAAAAAATACCGGCAATTTTTATTACCAGTACTTTTTTGCCAATATAAAAAAAAAATAAAAAAATAATAATTAACAGCACAATCGGATTGCACAAGAAATATTCTGTGAAAATTGCAAAATTTTGTAGTGTTCAATTACAAATACGTAGAACGAAGAACCTTAATGCCGAATTTCCACTAGGCATTGAAATGACGAAAAAAATACCCTGTGAAAATTAACTTAATCAGCCTTATCACGAGTTTCATTTTTCCCGCACCGGTTCACGTTTCACTTTTGGTTCCTTTCCATGGTTTTACTGTGGGCGGATGCCAAATTTTCGGGTGAATTTTTTTTCAGGCGAAACTCAGTATAATGGACACGAAAATTTTTTAATGCCCAACTTGTCATTTGTCATTTTTGCCATTTAATGCCTAGTGGAAATCGAGCATAAGGAATAGCGAACAAAATGCCAACGAGAAGCATTTCACTATTCATACGTACAAGAAGGAACGAGGAACCAAAATGTCAACTGTGTTCTGTGGTAGTTCCGGCGGAATTGTGAAAATTATTGAGTTCGACTAAATCAAAAGTGTTTTCTTTATTACGCAACTCAACGCAAAGTGTGTATTCCCCACCCATACGTAACTTTTTGATAGCAATAAAAGCGTCTTCCACTCACCTCGGCCGCTGGCTTGCCTCCCGCCGACACGCACTCCAGCTCTATCTCACGGTCTTCCGTTGTAAATATCACCTCACCCTGTGTAATTTTCGGCGCTTCCGGCGGCACCAGTATCGTCAACTTGGCAAAACGTGAACGTATGCCCGCCTCACCCTCCGGCCCAGGTCCCACTTGGCACTGATATTTGGCGTCATCGTCTAGCATCACCGGATAAATATCCAACGAAAAGTCGCCCTCCTCATCACTGCCCACCATCGAGTAACGCTCGAAGCCGCTCAAATTACGATGCTGCCCCAGCCCGAAATCATCTTTGGTCCATTGCAGTGCGCCCACCTTGCCCATCACGCGGCACGGCAACGTAACACGTGAGCCCACAACAGCGGTTTGGTCTTGCGGCTCCATTGCAAAGCGTTGACCCTCCGATGGTGATTTCTCATCGTTATTGTGATGACTGCTGGAACTTTTACGCGACTTGGGTTTGGCTTCTGTGGAGTGCAGTTGGGTGCTAAGCAGCAACAACGACATCAGTAGGATTGCAACAAAGCCGAGACGAGTCGTTGTCGTTGTGCAGCAACTGGATGGAATGTATGCTCTTGGTTGGTAATGATGGTTGTGGTGCTGATGAGGTGGGTGGTAACTACCTTTACAGTTCTGTTTGTGGCTGTGGCTGCAACTATGGCTGTTGGTGCATTCGCAGGCCGGAGTTCTGCGCGGCCGTGACATAAAAGCGAGATATGTGCACTTTTTTGATATGGACATTTTCTGAATGTTTGTTTTTTGTTGTTGTTGTGCGTGCTGCTGTTGTTACAGCAGTCGTTGCAGCAAGTAGTAAGGAGCGTATTGTAGCTGCTTTTGTTCCTCTTACGGAAATGCTATTCCGATAAAGTTCTTGTATAGGCTCGCACACAAAACGTGTCAGGATGCGAAAGCCTGCAATTGAATAATAAAAAAAGAAAATAGGGAAACATGAGTGAAAAATGCGTACACATTACAAGTATGTTATATGTATGACGTTTTCGCAGTTTAAATTGTAAACATATGACCCCATTTTTGCGCTTTTAAATTGACATTTTATTGTAAATATGAAAAATAAGGTTTATATGTCGACTGCGAGTTTGCTTAAAATATCGGTAAAAAGTTACATTACAAATTCATTAATTACACAAGTTGTTAGACTGATTTAGGGGCGCTAAACATGAAAATAAGTCTAATTTATATTTCCAAGTAAGTGTTTTCGAGATATAGGCAATAACCTATTTCCTAAGTCGTTTTTAGTTATTGCAAAAAAAAAAACTCCAGAGAAGCAACACAACTAATCTTCTTCGAAAGTTATCTGAAAGAAATTTTTAGTCTCATTACGTTGTCAATGGGAATACATAGTACTTTTTGGGTCTCAGGCGTTTAAACTCGAAAGATAAGGAAATTTTTAAGCCGTTTCGAAAATTGCTCATTTTTATTCATTCCTTTCAGTTGATAAACTTTGTAAATAAAAGTAATTAAAAAAGTTAGGCGAAGGACAATTTTATAACGAAAGTGTGAAGCATAAAAACGCCCAAATCGGACAGAAAATGTTAAACTTTAGACAAATTTAATAAAAGCGTCCAATTTAAATTTTTGTTACAATCGCTCTTTCAGTCGGAAATGTGTTTTTCCACACAAACAGCAGAAATGTTTAAATTTAATGTTTAAAATTAAGTTACGATTTTTGGCGCCCCAAAATGCTGTTTCAAATTTAAAAGTGCCAAAAAAAGAGCTAGAGGCTAAGAGCAAATTTCTGGGCAATTTAAAATGAAAAGAGCTAAATGTAGCCCCAAAAGGTCAAAATGGCAACACTGGCAACTGTATATAGATACATAGCAGTGACGTGTACGCTTAGGTGCCTACATAAATTTCGATCAAATCAAAGGGTGAGTCATGTGAAATACTTTTAGTAGTACATGCAAAATCTAAATTTATTTGATTTCTTTTTTATGAGGTTTGTGTCACAACTATCATTGAATATGTATTGTAATTTAAATTTTGATTTCCTTCCTCTCTGTGTTTTTGCCATCTCCAATTCCGTATCCTCAGTCGTGTTTCAACTTTCGTTAGTGTTTGCTGCTCGTTTTTCTGCGCTTCGTGAACAGTTTTATTAAATTGTGATTTAAATTAAGTATTTAAGTGCAAAAATTTGTTTTGTTAGGTGTTTACAGTGTGTATTTAAGTTGAGATTTACATATAATCCATTATTTGTGATGAAGTGGAAGCATATTAAATAAAAAGTGATATCGCCGATGCGCCGCCAGCGAAGTTCGCTAATATGGCGGCGCATGGGCAAAGATAACGGCTTGTGTAAAGTGCAAAATGCTAAAATATTTTTGAGCGCATATAAAGGTATGTTAATTCATATTTATATACAATGTGTGTACACACATAGCTGCATACATATGATGCACAGTGGAGAGAATACAGAAGGTGGCGCCGATGGCAACACCGCTAATCGCGGCTCTCAGTGAATTTGACAGAATCAGCTGTTTTGCTGGCTGACGACACAGTCGAGATGACGGCAGTAGTGATGTGCTGAGTCAATACTTTTAAGTATCCAATACTCTCGATACTCGGTACCGAAACATTTAGGTTTCGAATAAAAGGGCACATAGGCCAAAAATATGGAAAAAACGGTTCCGGGGAGACTCGCCTATCGGAAACCGAATGTCAATAGAGCTTTTAATACTGATTCAAATGAAAGATTTATAAATATATGTCGGTTTGAGGCCATAATACAGAGAAACTCTTACTTGTTTGAATCATTTTTGTTCTAGTTGAATCGGACGATATCATTTTTGTAGGCCTGCGGGCAGATTCTGTAACCAGTTAGTGACAATTTTCGAATCGGTATCGATTTTGCTGACGTATGGAATCTCCCCCCTGAAAGGCTTCTGCATCCGTCAAAGTATTTTTCATGAACCTTGGATCCACTAAGGTTAAAACTGATAAAATAATATTTCTCTGTTGCGATAAGTTCAAGTGTTTTAGCCGATGTCATATAAATTAGTAATGAAAGTTTTTTCTAAACTTGAAATGCATATAATGACGAAGGTTTAATGTAAAGAATCAGTACCGGGTACCGATTAGGAAGTATTGGGTACCAAAACCTTTTTTAAGTATTGGGTACCGACAATTCAGCATATCACTAGACAGCAGTTTTATTTGCCGCTTTCAGTTGTCAACTTTACGGCGACGTCACGCCAAAATTAAGGCCGGTCCACATAGAACTTTCGTGTTGGCTTTGGCGTTGGCGTTGGTTTGACAGAACGCACGTTAAAAGTATGCTTGCTACAATGAGCGCTTGGCAGCGAATGCTTGGGCCACTACATTAACATACTAACGACAGATAAATTAATATTTCATATCAATAATTGCATTAAAAACGATATTTCTTGCCCGCACTTGATTAAAAAGGAAAATATTTCACATAATTTTATTTATTTGCAACAGCTGACGAGCGACGCACGCGAAAAGATGAGAGTTGGCCATCTTTTTGCTTTGTGTTGGCGTGAGCGTTGTCGAATTTTGGCTATGTGGACGGCTGCGTTTGAATTCATGTATTCATAGTCAGCTGTTGAAGCGACGCCAACGCCAACGCAACGCCAAAGTTCTATGTGGACGGGCCTTTACTCTCACGAGTTCTGCTGCAATCGGCGCAATCTTGATATTTATGTATGTATGCTTGTGTTCATTAACATATTGAGTAGTTATACATTTATATACATACATACATACATAAGTACATACATACTTACTTTAACTAACAAATATTTTTTAATTGCTACTCTATCTAAACCATATTTACCAAATTGTTTTCTGTTTGCCCGGTCAAGTTAGATTTTCAAGGTTGCAGTAACTCGCATAAAGCTAAAAATTGGTATGAAAGTTACGAACGTCATTATAAATGATATGTGAAAAGTTCTTATCGATCCCAGATCTGTAAAAAAAAAATTTTTAAGGTCAAACCGTAAGGTTTATCATAAAAATAGATTAGACAAAAGTGTAGATCATGCAATTATGTCTAAAAGCCGTTATGAAACCAGTAACCATTTCTGGGATATAACGACTCGATCGACATCCATTTTGTAATAATTTATTTAACTTAAAAAATACTTTGAGTTGAAGTAAATTTTTTAACAGGTTGTAGTATAAAAAATTCAGTCTGTGAGTATAGTATTGATTTCATATATCTACCACAAATAGTGCTTCCAGAGGTATGCGGTATGAAAAATACCGTTTGTATGGGAGTTGCCGCGCCCCTTTGTCTAAACGGGATAAAATCTACCCTATCCCTATCTTTTAAGTTGGGCTAAATGACACCAGTGTGCGAAATTTCATTAAGATCGGTTCAAATTTCAAAATTGAATGCCCCACTTTTCGCGATGGCCCTGTGGGGAAAAATGCAGTTTCGAATGTGAAAAGGGTTGTTTTACTGATTATTTTTTCGATTACTGTCTCAAAAGATTTCTGCTATCCTGATACTGCTTATATTTTTTATATCCATAATTTTTTTAATGAAATTGGTATTATTTTTATAATTTCACTAAATTCAAATTAGTGTCGTTTAATTAAAACAAGTAATTTTTAAGCAAAAAACAAAACCAACTTCAATTCTCATATACAAATTTAAGATTACCGCTAATTTCTTCATGATCCGATGAACGGATTTAAACCAAATTAATATGCGACCACCTGTGAGGTAATACACTTCCTTTAAATTATAGAAATCGGTTAACGTGGTCTTAAGTTATGCGGTAACATACATAAAAAAAAAATATTCTCTATTTTGTGAAGTCGGTTAAAAAGTAAGTCCAGCACACCTTGTTCATATCTTTATGTGTCCTTTCTGGTGTATGTATGTACACGCATAAGCTACCATTTCCACTTTTCTTTCAACCCATTACCTATGTATACCCCATATAAACCACGATTACATTTACGATTAAGCTTTTTATGAGCAACGTAACCTGAGTAATTTTTATATGAAATTGTATATCTGGACGAACAACATTAGTGTTTATGGCGCGAACGGCATTGGAAAGCACGCTGAACGCCCGCTTGTTGCGTGGCTGGTTAGTGAGTGGGCAGAGGGTGGTGACTATAGCGGTTATGCTATTTGCTAACTATGAACGTGCGTGGGAGTGAGTGCGCCTTCATATCTACCATTGCAAAAGTTTACATACATACTATCGGCCTTTAGGCCATCTTCAATGTTGAATGCACACACAAACCGAAAAGCATTAACAAGTAAAGGAATCACATGCTTACTACTTATTTTTATGAGCCATTATAACTACTATACGAATTGCTTTAAAACATATTCTCCTAAAAGGCTGTCAGCTACTCCAGCGCACATGCTTTAACCATCCACATACATACAAGCGCAGGTGGGGTGTGTGGGCGTCGAATTAGCCAAATGCAATGAGTCGCTGGTAACGCTTTCTTTTTGGCGAGGCTGAATGCAATGCGGCTTCACATTTTCCACATTTATGTACTAGGCACCTGCACTGTTTTTACGTTTTGCCCATTTCGTTAAACCATTCAGCGCAATAACGATTTTTCCATCAAAAGGAATTAACTGTAAATACACACGTTTTTTTTTCTCGTGGTGTGCCAGGCTGTGAATGTAAATATGTACTCGTATGCAACTTTGCACGCGTGGCTGAGTATAAAATGGATTTCCGCTATACAACAGTGTAAATGCATACAAATAAAGTGATTACAGCGAAAAAGTAGGAAAGTACTAGCAAAAAAAAAAATAAAAAGTTACTCTCCTGCCTTGCCTGCGTAGCTCTTCAGCAAGTTTTTAAATACGAGTACGAGTTCATTTTTTGTGCTGTTGCATTTTCCATATTTTCTTTTTCTTGCTGGCTACTATTTTTTGGTTTTTGGCTAACAGTTTTTTCAGTAATTTTCAAAAGCTGATGTAATTTTAGTAAACGTTTGGCATTGACGCTGTCAACGGTGGGACAGTCAGTCAGTCAGGCAGCTAGGCAGTCAGCTAGGCGGCCAATAGCTAGTTTGTTAGCCTAACCCACACAAATGCGCCGTTTCAGGGTCGCAGCACATTGCACTGACTTATTTAACAATATACATAGTCGAGTCCATATGCACACACATACTAACATACGTGTATACCTTTTCAAATTTTGCTCTCGGCTGCTGACTTTTGGCCTGGCGCCCAGTCAGTCGCCTATTCGGTCGCTGCTGTCGCTCTACCGCAGCATGTTGCATGTTTTGCGGTGACTGAGCTAGCGAAGTTTTGTAGGTCAAGTTTGTGCGCGCGCACACACTTTGTACTTACATTTTAAATTTCCATGTAATATATGTATGTACATATGTATGTATGTAAGTTTGAAGTGGGTGTTCGTGTAGGTATGCATATATGTAGGTGTGTGTATGCACTTTGCGGGCGCAGTCGAAAGTAGTTAATGAAAGCGGACCAGCAAACAATCGCCCACCCACCCAACCACAATTACTTTAGTTGCTTTCCTTTCATATTGTCGGTGTGTGTGTGTGTGTGTGTGTGTGTGTGTGTGTGTGTGTGTGTGTGTGTGTGTGTGTGTGTGTGTGTGTGTGTGTGTGTGTGTGTGTGTGTGTGTGTGTGTGTGTGTGTGTGTGTGTGTGTGTGTGTGTGTGTGTGTGTGTGTGTGTGTGTGTGTGTGTGTGTGTGTGTGTGTGTGTGTGTGTGTGTGTGTGTGTGTGTGTGTGTGTGTGTGTGTGTGTGTGTGTGTGTGTGTGTGTGTGTGTGTGTGTGTGTGTGTGTGTGTGTGTGTGTGTGTGTGTGTGTGTGTGTGTGTGTGTGTGTGTGTGTGTGTGTGTGTGTGTGTGTGTGTGTGTGTGTGTGTGTGTGTGTGTGTGTGTGTGTGTGTGTGTGTGTGTGTGTGTGTGTGTGTGTGTGTGTGTGTGTGTGTGTGTGTGTGTGTGTGTGTGTGTGTGTGTGTGTGTGTGTGTGTGTGTGTGTGTGTGTGTGTGTGTGTGTGTGTGTGTGTGTGTGTGTGTGTGTGTGTGTGTGTGTGTGTGTGAGGCGCTGTGTGAAAATATATCCTTTTAACTGCCGCTTAATGTCAATTTAAATTCAAATCAAATAAATGCTGCAAAAAGTATTTTGGTCAGTTGCGTCGATTTGTGGGCTGAATGCAGTTTTTTGTGGCGCAATTCAGATATTCACTTACATACATATTTGAAAGGGCTGTAGTAATAATAAACGCCAGTAATATTTTTATGCATTTTAAATATTAATACAGCTCGATGGGGCTCTGCAGCAATGTTTACTAATGCCTTTGAGTGGAAATAAAAATTATTCGTACAGTTTGTTGGGGAAAAAATGCAATTGACCTTGGCTATTGTAAATTTCAGTTGAGGCACTGGGCATTTTCCATGGAATTTAAGGTGCATTTGGGCAAAGGATTTTATAAAGAGCAATTCGATGGAGTTTTAAAGTCTATCTAATTGTGGGTGGTTAAGTGTTATATTCTTCTCTGCACCAATGATTATGAAGTCATACTTTTAGGTGAGGTTTTTCAAATAACACCGAGGTATGAATTATATTTAGTGTGGACCAATATTCAGCTTTGGTTACATATATGTAGTATGGCGAAAAAACGTGTTTTCGAAAAAATTAAAATTTTATTTTGGATGCCGGTAGAATACTTAACCAGTAAAAATGTTTATTTAAGATGCTATTTGGATTTCGGAATATCCGTTCAATAACTACTTTTGTCCCACAACATTTTTTTTTAATCCTAAAAAAATTAGATTTTCTTGTGGATTTCGGCAGAATAACTATTTAGCTAGTTCTAAATCAGTTCCGACCAATATATACCCCACGGAAGCAGCTTTTTCAGTTATATTGTTTAGCTTTTAAGCTTTCACGCCATGCGCAAATTATGATTGTGTAAGTGTGGTCGACAGTGATCTAAGCGTGTCCATATAAAGTGGCGGTGGGCAGAGTAAGCTTCTACACTGCGCGAGTCTATGCAAAATGAATAGAAAGCTTATAAAAAGCTCGGAACGCGGGCATGCATCACCGACTCGAAATAGATTGAAAGCTTCAGAAAGCTTTTTCCTATGGTTTGTAAGTGTGTGGCTTAGAGCAGATTAGTTAGTCGCGCAATGAGTAAAAGCTCCCCCTGATCATCGCCACTGATCTAAAACAGCCACAATCAACATAATTATATCGCAGGCGAATATTTTTAAAGTTTTCTATAGAATTTATATGAGCGCACACAAAGTAAATATACTCACTGGCTGACTCTGATTTAATTTAGAGAGGACTATAGGGAGCTTTTACCCCATCCGGGTCCATATACAACAGTAACGACCCAAACACGTCCTTCAGGCGAAGTTTTTCAAACCTCTCTATAGGTTTTATATGAACACGCGCAGAGTAAAAGCTCTTTCTAGTCGTTGCTGATATAATAAATATCTATTGATAGCTTTAAAAAGCTCCGCAAAGGCACCAAAATAACGATTACACAGCGGCATGCAAAAACTTCCAATAGACAAACAAAGTTTTGTTCTATGCTGAGCAGAATTACCTCCTAGGTGCTTAAGAAGACATCTTAATCTCGACTATACTGAACTATAATCGGTATTCAATTACTACCTATTGCAGACAAAAAGATTCAGCTTCCTTAAGAGACCCATGTTGCTCAGATGTAATCAATTTATCCTTTAAACGAACTCAACCACCAGCCCTTTGCCTTTGGTCTGACTCTGGCGGTCCGGTGCGTTACCTACAACAAAGCAGTTATAATTTTACAATGTTTGAGCCATCACAGAAATCATGTGAAGAATTTTTCATACACTTTTCTGGTTGTTTTAAAATTTTAAACTCACTTGGTTGTTGTTTTTGTACGTGGTAGCGTTAAAAAGCTTAAAGGAAACTTTGAAATCTCTTAGTGAATAATTTTAGATTAGAATAAGTCTTTTAAAACGATTTTAGAAGTATTCTAAGCTGCGTTTTACAACAATACACAGAACTTTTCTTAATTAACCCACAACTGAGGCAACCAAAACCCATCAAAACTCAAAAAAGTACCACACCAAAACGCCTAAAAGTTGGCAAGGCTTATATTACTTTCTTTCGCGGTTATTACATAACGAAAAACCTTTGTACCTTTAAAAGTACGCTATGAATTTTATAAAATCGTTAAGCCACCCCTGTAATGTATCAAAGTTCGAAGTCCCACAATTTCCTTTACATGGCCAGGAAAGTATTTGTTTGTATGTTTGTGTTGATAGCTTTTATTGTATGGCTTCCGTATTTGTAAATAATCCGCACGGCTAAGCTTTACAACACACCTACTTGAAATAAAAAACAAATATATATATAGAAAAAAAATGAAGTTGTGAGGCAGTCAGTCAGTCAGAGCCAAGAGCTTTGTATGTATTGCATACTCACTTATGTATATGCGAATAAGCAAGAAAGTTGACTGATGTTACTTTGTTGTAAAGAGAATACCTTTATGAGAAATGAACAATTTCATTATAAAAAATTCCATTTCCCTCTTAAGGGTGCGACTAAGATTGAGGCGGAAACGCCGCATATATAGTGACGGCTTAGGTGAAATAAAAATTCATTTGTATATTCTTATAAACACGCGGAAGTATTTTCGATAAAATTTCTATTCGAAGCCACACACACACGTTTTTTCGGCTACTCAAAGTAACTTTTCTTTTGCATACTTTTATGCATTATATGTATGTAACTATGTGGATGTCAATATCTACTTTTGTATGTATGTGTGTATATATAAACTAAAAAATATATTATATATACATTATACATATGAACATAGACTCTTGTTTCGCCTCCTATTTGTCACCGTAATTATGTCAGGCGAGATACCATAAATCATAAAGATAAAGGAAACGCCTGATATACTACATGTGTAGTTAAATCATAGAAAAATGTTATAAAAATACAAACGAATAAATTGCTCACGTTTTCTAAATCACGCAACTTTTGCATGCCAAGTTTTTTCATTGTATCCTTTTCCACGCAGGGAGGTTGTTAACCTGCCTTTTAAAATTTTTGTTGTGTTGTGGCGAATTTCGCGAATTTTCATCAGCTTTGGGATTTAAGTATCTACATAGCTTAATCATAACTTTCACATAAGAATTGCAACAATCCGATATGGTGCCACCCTCCTCCCATTTATTTCTGTAGCAACTTCAAAAGAAGCTTTACATCGAATATTAACAGAGAGAAAAGTTTACATTTTGTTACCATATTTCGCTATAGTACAGTGCACTCGCTTTTTACGTGAACATTCTTAAATGTGAGAACCTTTGTTTTAATCATTGAACTTAAGTCTAGTAAGTTTGTCTCTATGTACTATTTTAGGAATAAATAAAGTGGAATTTGTTAAGTTCTGAGTTTGGGAAATTCCCTAAAATGAAAGCAATAGGTTTGTTTATAAAATATGTACCTATATTGTTTCCTCCTTCTCTTCAACAGAAAGGGCAAGTGAAGGGGGCAATAACGTACTTGATGCAAAGCAGTAAAAATTAGTTCTCAAAGCCTTAATTTTTCACATTTGCAAATATGGATTTCATCAGTTTGTGTTAACACGAGTCCACTGTAATTTGGAATTCATGCCCTGGTAATGGATTTTATATATGCACGTTAGGGCGGGTCAACTTGTATGGGAGATTTTTTCGAGGATTCTAAGTGTAATTATAAGCAAATTTTCGGAAGAAACTATGGGTTTAAAATAAATTTGGAGTTTGCCAAATTGCGAAAATTGATTTCAGTTACTTAGCATTTTGCTGTAGTGCCGTAAAGAGGAGCTTAAATGAGTTTTTTGCACAGAAGTAAATGGAGTGGGAAAACATCGTTCCACTGTTACCTCACAAGCCTAAATCGGAATAGCTTTGGCCTAGTTATTAAAGTTTTTCTTTTTTAGGAAACAGATAAGTCCAGAAATACAGTATCGGTCATATCTATAGCACGCCAGTGATATTGTGTGCCACTTATGTTTATTTATTAATTTTTAAGAATTTTCAATTAAAATGTAGTTCATTCTCAGACAAACCCCATATAAACCCAAGTGTATATACAATAGATATGACCGATACTGTAGATTCCTCATACCAAAAACCTCCTATGCTATACGCCTATAGTCGAAAAGAATTGACCCGCCCTAATGTACGTGTGTCCCATTCAAGAACATCCTTGCGCTAAGATATTGTAGGGCATATGAGGGCGCAACTCGTGTGAATGTTTATCTACTGTTAAGGCTCCACTACTCCTCCTCGAGAACCTTTTAAAGGAGCTTCTGTAGGTAGTAAAGATAAACTTTTAAATTATAAGCTTCAGAGTTTCCAGAGGAGGTCAACCTCAATCCGACAGCAAATCTTAGAGTGTGATTACATAATAATGAATCATGTCCCGCTAAGCAAGAGGAATATTAAAGTTATAATTTTTTTAAAGATTTTAGGACAATAATATATTTAGTACTTTAGTTTTTTGATATGCAAATCAAGGAAAGGACATTGTATTTGTCGTTTTCTCAAAATTCCTACGGCAGCCAACTGAGAACACTCTCCACGAAGTGATTCGCATGGATGAGAACTGGTTTTACTTCAAACAGTTTACTATGGCTTCACTTAGATAGCATTGTATAGGACAACCAGACAGGTCTACAGTACCTGTAACCCACTTAAAACCAGGGCTTTGTTAGAACTAAGCAAAGAAAACAACCATTATTTGCAAAGGACACTGGCCCGTGTGTAGCTATTTCGAAGGAGTCGACATAAATACTTTTCAACAGATTCTGCTGTAGCTACAAGAATCAATACTTGAAGGATACAACTGGACACTTCATTTTTTACTACGAAACGGTCTTGTGCATTTTCTTCTATATAAAAAAATCTACTAATAAGTTTTTTATGGCAGAAAATGAGTGACACCGTTAGCAAAAAAAAAATTGCCAAAAATCAACGGTAAATGCTAGTTACTTCAAACTTTCACTTTTTTGTACTAGAAGGGGCTACAAAACTGCATACTCTAAACCTTTTTAAGAAATCGAATTAAAGAGCTTAATATTTTTACGAAGGTTTATTAAATTTTTTTTAAATATTGCTCAAAATTTGAGAAATTGGATTTATACGCTTTTTTGTCAAAAAATTAACAACATTTTTTATAAAAAATCATTAGAATTAAAAAGCAAAAAATAAATAGTTAAAACTTTGTTAATATGTAATGCGCTTATAACTATGTCACGCGCCATATATGTATATAAGTTGGGATCTTCAAACTATTCTTCAAGTGAATCCCCCAAATCATATCCTCAAAACGCTTATTTTTTCACCCATTGTATGCTATTTTCAAGCAGTTTCACCCCATTAAGGGATCTAAGGGAATGTGTAAGGTCATTGAGCCATTTGTTTTTTTTTTTGCTATTTTTCTGGTCCTTCTTGCCTCTAAGCGTGTTCTAACACAGTTTTCTACTAACTGTAAATTAGCGACTGTTGGTAGTCGCTTGTTGGCTGCTTCATATCGTTTCTGCTGCTTTTTTGTTGTTTTATAAAGGACATTAGCTAACCGCATATCCGCACTGGTCTGACAGGTCGCGAATAATACATTTATCCATCCTACTGTTGCTTTGGACTAACTCACTGGCTTTTTAAGAACATGTATAGACTTTATTAATGTGCTCTGTCGCATTTATTTGCTTTAATTTAACGCTACTCCTCGTTGGGAAAATGGTGCGCTGACCAGCAGCTTACAACTTCATACATATTCATAGTCTTTTATACTACTTTATGCATTCATAGAATACATAGATACATATGTATGTACGTATGCATATGAAAACCTTTTTCCAACATGGCGAACAAGGCGCGTTGGTTGAAATATATGTATGTATACTAGGGTGGTCCGAAAATTCATGTGAAAATTTAAAGTCGGAATTTGTATACTCTCACCCTCTAGGATTCTTATTTACCGATAAAAATATACCCACATTTTTTTATTTTTAAATCAAAAAAAGCGTTCACATTTTTTTATTGTAGTTTATGTGGGGAAAACCACTTTTCGTAGAAATGGTATAGAATTTTTAAAAATCAATATTTTTTGATCGGAAAATTCTGCTTCTCTGCAAGAGATTCCCAATAATAATACCTAATTGTTCATTTAACCATTTTTTCATAGTAACTGTAATTTATACGTCCACCAGAAACCTCCAAAAACCTCGAAAAATGCAATGAGGGGACCAACAAAAAATTTTTTAGTATTAATAATTGGTTAAATTACGAATTGGGTATGAAAGTCTCTTGAAGAGAATCAGAGTTTTCCGATAAAAAAATATTGATTTTCAAGAATTCTATACCATTTCCATGAAAAGTTGTTTTCCTCCCTTATAAAATACATGGAAAACTTTGAGCGCTTTGAGCGACCTCTAAATATTTTTTGATTTAAAAAAAAAAAAAAATGGGGGTATATTTTTTCCAAATAGAACAATCCTAGAGGGTGAGAGCCAATTAAATTCCGACTTTACTCTTTTTGGACCACCCTATTGTATACATATGTATGTTGGAATGTGCTCATCTATTCTTACAAACATACTTTAATATGTATATTCTCAAATATGCATATGTATAAACTCGTACACAAACATTTATAAGTATTGATGTGTGTAGGATCATTTTAGTGGTTTACTTGTTTGCCTAATTTGAAGGCCATTAACACATTAGCGCCGCTCATTGCCATTCGCAAATTTTACTCCTACTTAATTTTATACGTAAACATGTAAACACATACAAATACAAATGTGGGCGCCGTGTAAACAGTGAATTAGCTTGAATTTGGCACTTCCTTCAAAACGCCTTTAACCTTGAAGAGTTAACGTTTCCTTGAATTTGTTGGTTTTATTTTTTGGAGTTTAGGGTATGGCATGCAATATTTGCTCCAATCAAGTTTTTGATTAATGAATTTAGTCTTTGCGAGATTTCTAAAATTTGAAAGCTTAATTTAGTAGCATTACATTGCATAAAAATTTGTATAACGGTCAACTAGTAGGTATTCCAATAATTTTGCTTTAATAAAAATGAAGATTCGTATCTTTTAATCGATATGAATTTCCCTTAAAATATTGAAAATGTTGAGAACGTTTCTAGTTGCTACTAATGGACATTGGGAGATCCCCTCTTCCGCAGGGACTAAGACGGTGGAAGGCAAATTATCTGAGTGGTCGATCAAACTTCGAAGCCAATAAGAATAAAACAGGGTGTTTCACAGGGTGGTGACTTTTCTTCACTACTGTTTAACTTCCACGTAGCACCTCAGGCAACATAGGCTCGATATTGGCGTCGGGCAATGACATTGATGAGCTGTGTTTGAGAGTAAGCGCTGATTCCTACGATTTTTTTTTTGTCGCTTCTTCAGTACACGGCATTTTAGAATTTACCTAACAAAATCAATGATATCCTTTTTGACCACCTGGAGGACGGAGGTCTAGCTGCAAGCTGCTTTTCTTGGCGCACCGAACAGCTATTTTATGTAAATAAAGTACGATGGCTTTACATAAAACCATCCGCCGACAGCAGCTGGGACAAGGACAAAAGACTTTGCTGGCTTCATACAAGACAATTCGCCGGCCAGTTCTAAATTATGCTGCGCCGTTTTGGAGGCACTGAGAGAAGTTACACACCTGCTGGATAGCAACGGGATGCCTTCTCATGTCGCCAGGTGGCATAATTTTATGTTCAGAAGGCGATTCCTGCTCGGGTGCGAGAAACACGGTAACAGATACTTACTACAAGCAAAACCAAATCACAGGGACTTCAGTAGGCATTTAAACGAACTAAGGGACGAGATTCAGTCCAGCATAGTACAACTGCTAAAATTTATAAGTTGTACATACCTGCCTTTACCAAATATCGCTCCGTGAATGCCGCCAGAGCAGACGATGATCTTCAGCTTTAAGATGAATCAACGATCTGAACTGATGTCGCCTGAACATTACCTTTGCAGTAAAGACCAGATGCTCCCAATAAGCGATCGATCATAATATTATGCTCAGGAAGCAGTTCTTGCCGGTTGGTATTGACGTGAGCACCCGGACAGGCATTTGCTTGAAACAGAACCTCCACCCAGGAGAGTCAGAAGGCATTATTATGAACAAAAGGACAAATAACCACTGCAACCGATACCACCATAGACTGGCAATCAACGACATTCAATGGGAGACCATTACCTCTTTTAATGGATGATGATTATGTCAGCAATAATTAGTTGTTTACTTTGCTAATTTTTCGGAAAAATTCAATAGATTCTCATTTAAACAAACCAGACATACGTACATTTTTTTAGTCTATAAAATCCTAATTTCTAGACTTGTTAACAATTTCTGCTATCTTTAGGGTTGCCAGATTGGATTTTTCGCCCTGAGATTCGGGGGCTTCCGATCAAATCTTGGTGCTCATGGTTTAGGAAAAATGTTCAGTTTTAATATATTTGTTTTTTTTTTTCATAGAACAATTTCAGTTTTACTCTAAAGAATGTTAGATATCCCTAGCTAGAGGCTTTTTTCTTTCTATTTAAATTCAGCGAAATGCAAATTTGCAAAGTCCAAAGGAAATCTTTAAACAAATATCGAACGCCCCTCGTAGGGAGTTTTGCTTTGCTTTTAAAATGCAGAGTGTTGTATAAAAAGTCTTGCAAAATACTTGAAAAAAGTGGTTATAAGTAAATTTTTTGTCCGCTGTACAATTTGAGAAAATGTATTTAGCAGCTTTTCACTCCAAGCTAGCGATATGTAGGAGTTGTGCCATTTTTTAAAAAGCCCTATCTGTAGTTTTTGATTTACTTTTTATAACGATTTTTTGCTTTATCTGTACTGGTAGCTGGTTACGTCAAATTAATTTTAACGTAATATGTTTTATCTTGGTACTTTTGTGCCTTAAGCATTGGAAATTTTTATTTATCATTGAGATGAAAAATTAGACAAAATAAATTTTGCTACATTCACATTATGTTTTTAATGTTTTCACATAGGCTGCAAGAAGCATGACCTTCCAGGGTTAAAGAATTGTTTGTTAAGTTAAAGTTTTGTTAAGAAATGTCAATAAAAGCCAACAAAAGTGAAAAAATAATGATGCTATTCTGCAATCTCGGGGCCTGGGCATCGGAAAAGGTGGCTACCCTAGCTATTCCAGTATAGTTAATAGTCCTTTTTAAAACGGCGATAGTTTCCCCATATATTAGAATACCAATACCCGATTATTATTTTTTGGCCGAAGCATCAGCTTGCAACAGCTGTGGAATTAGCGACTGCCATTCTTCCTAAAACTTTTACCTTGCCAATACGAGTACCATTTACAAAATTTATGTAAGCATGCCAGCCTACCATGTGTATGCTACATGCTGTAATAGCCATCGATCTCATAGATTGCTCTCATTTGGTTGTTTTCGCCTTACATAAGCGGTGTCGCAAAAACTCAATTTACATACAATTCGCACGCCCTCTTCATCAATTCCGAGCGAGGGCAGAAACTAAAATTTATTGCCCGAATTTGACGTTCGTAGCTGTGTTGGCGCTTGTTTGCACTTTGTTTTGTTGGGCAAAATCGAAATTGGAATTAGGAAATCTACACTTGTCGCGGTGTGTAAACAAACACACAATCAAAAATGCTGATATACTTGCACGCTACAAGAATAGTGTGTATGTATGATCATTAGGGTGGACCAAATATTTTTTATTCCAGCCAACCGCCAGGACTGAAGTATATCGAAAATGAGGAGCGCAATTTTCTTTGGATTACAATACAATAATTATGAATATTTTACTTTAAAATTTGGCAACTACTTTTTCATAACCGATAATCTTATCTTTTGCGAGTGTTTACAAAATATTTTCATTTCATGTTTCAAGTTCAAGTTTCAAGTTTCGAAAAAAAAAAATATAAAAATTGTAGGTGTAGTTAAATTTGCATTATAAATATTTCTATTGTTGGAATATCAAAAAACGTTTATTTCTAATAATTTTCCCTTTATAAAATGTATGGAAAACTTCAAAGCCTCGCGAAAAAATTACAGACAGTAAAAAATTTCAAAAAGTTGATTTTCCGTTGCATTTTTGAACCGCCCTAATGTACATATGTAGGCATGTGAAATCGTTCAGTCATAGTTGAGAAGTCGCTGTTGCTATTGCTGCCACTAGCTTTCGTTGCACTCAGCCAGGTTGAGCTGAGCTCAGCTCTCAACATGACTAAAGTGTTGCCACCATCCCTCCGCCACTACTTATTTGGACACTGATTTTGTTTTGCCAACTAGGCGCTGTGAGGGGTACAGCGCCTAAAAGTAGATAGACTTCTATGCATGTGCAGTGAGCATATAGCTTAGCAGTAAATCCTCGCTGTTTGTGTAAATAAACAACGCTCGCAATATTCGCTTTCCTGATTGCCCAACTATGTGCCATCATCAGAGCCAACGAAATCGGAGTAGTTTTCCCTCCCAATTGCATGAACATGTGTTTTGCCTTTTTGTAATTTATGTCATTTCGAAGGCGCATAACTGACAAATCGCGTTCGCACACAGTCACACGCACACCCATACACTTGTGCGCTCATGCAAATGTATATACTATAGGTTTTCTAAAATATGTACATATGTTTGTATAAATGTAGTTTGTAAGCATATCAACGGCAGCATCAGCAGCTTATTTTGATGCGGGCTTCAATATTTAGTGCTGAAGAAGCGGAAGAAAAAACAAATAACAAACATGCTGGTTGCAAATGTACTTGTACACCCACCCACCCATACACACAGCTAAGCTAAGGCAACAACACCTCAATACAAACATAAAATTGATTGGTGCCATGAATGTTAGCGCTTAATGCCGAACGCCAAATGCAGGGGAATTTGATTACAAATTTATGCCATAAAAAAGCGGAACTGTATACATATGTATGCATGCCACTTTGGAATGTTGTTGATATGATATTGCCCCCAGCAATGCTGCTCGTTAGCAGGGAGTGAGAATAGTGCCCCATAACTGTGTAATAAGCCACTAACAACATTGGCGTTTACTGTGTTTTGTAGTTGGAAATATGTAACTAAATTTATGGGAAAAATTCCAGCTCTTACAATTATTTGGAATTTATAAAAATCAGAGGATTCAAAAGAGAAAAGACTTAGGGCTAGTTTCTCAATATCTGTTTAACACTAACTACTGGCTAAACATCGTTATCGATGTTATCGACTACCTGCTATATGTTATGGAGTCGATCACGTCGCGAACGATATTTAACCTGCATTTAGTATAAACCAGACCTTGAGAAAATGGTCCTTAGTATGACGAGATTCCGTTTCGTTTATAAAGAGGTCCCAGTCCTTTTTCATAGGATACTACATTATTTATTATTCTTTTTGGAAGAGTGAAGTGACTTTGAAAAGGGGATTCAAGTGATGAACTCTGATAGCTCTAAAGTGCTAACCGACTCTTAGCTATGTTGCCACAGGAGCAGGCAAGAGACCGCTACCACAGCTTAAGCCGACCCACCACGTAACGATTTTTCGAAAGCATAGTTAAAATGATTAGCTCCGTAATAATTCTTTCCACCTACATTTTTTATCGCATTGTGGTTTTTATTTGGCCTTTGATAAGCACGGCAGCCAGTCTCTAGACCTTGAGGAGGTTGGAGATTGAGGAGCGAGCCAGCAAGGATCCAGGGGCCCTTCGTGCAACCAAAAGAATGTATTCTCTATGTAATAACTAAAGATTACGTGGTCGAAAACTCAGCGAAATACATAGGTTACCTGAAGTTGGCTCAACGAAGGCTAGCTCTGAATTTTCTGCTCGATTTAGTATCGATCTTTTTTTTTTTTAAAGAAAATTAAGCTGCTATCGACGCAATCAGATTATGGGCTCTAGGGTACTAGAAAGAAAGGCCATTTGGGTGTAGTCGGCCTAAATAGACTCTCATAAGATAAAAAGGCATAGCGCACCGCCTATACCAAAGATTTGGGCCAAACACAAACCCACACGCAAAAAATTGGCACCGCCGCGGTTACTGGATTCGGAGTTAAATTCAGTGCTTGGAGGGCATAGCTGTGTTTACATATGGATCAAGGATGGAATCCAGGCTAGAAGCAGGTATATTCCTTTTTGATCGAGCAACTCAATTTGAAGGAACACGTTTCCCAGGTGAATATTTGCTTTAGTAGCCAGGCGGCAATTCAGGCATTCTTTTCTTCCTCAGTCTTCGCCAGGTGGACGAGTGTAGGAGATAGTTGGCGCCTTTATTTGATCAGTTCGAAAATGCCACAATATTCTGACGTATAAGGTATTGAGATTGTGGAGGAATTAGCGATCTGCAAGGCTGCACTAAATACATCCCACGCGGTGTACATGGACGTCTCGCTCAGGGAGATCAAAAGCAGAATTACAGAAATTTACTCACGAAAACTAAGCAGAGGTAAAGTTGCATAGGATCGTATCGGATTATCTGACATACCTATATGGAATACCTATTACAGGCTTAAAATCAGGACTATGTTAGAAATCAGCAGGGTGACCAACCAATGAGGCTGTACTATATATTTACATACCAATGTCGTTTTAGAGCTCATACAGCTCACCGTTTCCTTGTCTGTCGTTGTATTCGCCGTCGCACTCAAATGTTCTCAAATCTTCCGCAAAATGTTTTCCTCGAATACACCAAGGACCCTACTTGTTATTTGTGTGTATATCCATGCAGCTGCATACCTAGAGTTTCCAACTAAGAGATTTGCTGATCCAGCAGATAATATACTATGGTAATAAAACTGCGTTCAGCAATTTCTTTGTTAAATAGGTGAATTCACCGATAGCCCCATTTTTCGAGCCTATATTGTGGCTGCTATTGTTCCCACTGTGTATTGTCATTAGGGTAATACTAGCATTGTTCTTGCTGTTGCCATTCGTATGTGCATATGTATGTAACACCGACTGTTGTTTCTATCATTGTTCCTATTATTAAGCTTAGTGTATAATAAATGCATATGCATTGGTTTTATGGCCGGTTGTGAGAGGAAAGGAAGCCTTGCTGACAGCATTGTGATCGTATTGTTGCAGTCGTCAAATCGGGAAAAATGTTTATTTACATTTGTACTGTTAGGAAATGGAAGCATCCTCTTTTAACTGCACAAGCATATACAATACATACAAATATACATGATTATGGCATGCGCACACACATGTATTTGGAACGTGGCATGGGAAAGAGTGTCTGCTAACGCTTGTGTTTGTTCATATGCATATGCATATATACACATACATATATGTATGATGTATACCTACGGTGACCATCTGTCCTGTATTATACGGAAATTATTTTATTTTATACGGGACCCCAAATGTTCGGTATTTCTTTTAATGTTCTGTATTTATTTTAATGTCCTTTATTTGTCCCGTATTCGGTGTTCGTTATTTCGACGCCTTAACAGCTCATTAAAATGGCATGCCTATGAACCAGTTTTAAATGATGTTGGTATATGATCGTAACTTTCTCCATAAACAGTTATTATTTTATAATCTGGGTGCCTGTGATTCGAATCGAGGAACACATACAGTGACCAATGTAAGAATTTAGACTACATTTTAGCAAGGTTTGACTATTTTTCTTTTGTTTATTTAATGTTTATTATTTTTTTTTATGAAAGTAAGGCTCCGTTCCTAAAAAAACCAAATAAACCAAAATTTCCGACTTTGTGCAAAAACTATAAAAATTAATTCCGCAAAGGTGTACCAAAAATTTCAAACTTTTTAATCAGAACGTTTAGCAGAAAATTTGTATGAAAAAATGCGTAGTACCGTCAATAAAAAAAAAATGCCAAAGATTAACGGTAAGTCCTGGCTACTTAAAAACTTGTACTTTATTATAAGAAAATTTTACGAATTTTTTGTAACACATTTTGTGTGGTAAAAGTGTGATGTTACTACAAGGATGCTGTTTCAAGGGTAATGTATGTAGGATTATTTAGGAAGGTTTTAAGATCTGTTAGCCTTTATGAAAAAAATTAGCAAAATTATTTTTGTGCCGCATTCGGCTCCCATAAATATGGTCACCGTATGTATACTGTATCTATATCTATAAATCTTTTATGTATGTACATACATATATACATATGTATATGCTGAGGCTCTATGTGTGCACAAACACTTCCGGTGTAGAAGGATAATAAACACATGACACCCCCAGCAACGAACATTTAATGCCAAGACAAGCGAATAGACAAACAACAGACATTGACAAAGTGACGGGTAAATATGGCGAGCACAAGGGGATATGGCAAAGGTGAGGAAGCAAAGAGCTGAGGCGCTATGGAGGTATGGAGGTGCAAGCTGATGCTTAGGCCGTTGTTGGAAAACAGTAAAACAGGAATACGTACATGCAAACACATACGCTAGGCAAATAAAAGCAGAACCTCGTGGGAAGAGCAACAACTGCAACTGCTGCCACTCCTGCTTCTCCTGCTGCTGCTGCTGCTGCTGTATCTGGCAGTGTTGATTCTTTTTACAGAATAGAACGAGTCAAGCGCGTTGATAGTTTTGCCGGTGTAAACATGTGCCACAGAAGCAGCGGGTGTAATCACCACAAAAGCAACAATAATACAACAAAAATAAAAGAAAACAAACCAAATGGCGGTAAATAATAATAAACAAGTGAACGTTTATAAATGAAATGCAAAAAAAAATTGAGATGGGCGTCAAGTTGAGAAGAAAACGTCTAAGAAAAAAAAAATAAATATTACGAGTAAATAAGACGCAGGCAAAATGAATTGCAGTCACATTTCAATGAAGCAATAAAAAAATATTCGAAAAAAATAAGCAGTAGCAGGAAATAGGATACGAAGAAATTGCGCTCAAGCATACAAATTGCTGTCGGACTTAGAAGTTGAGTGAGTAGAGAGAAAAACTAATAACGAATTGATGAAGCAGCAAAGTGTAGGAAAAAATTATGTTTGAAATAACAAAGCACAATCAAATATTATTAATACACAGTTGCAAACGAACTTCTACAGCATCCGATTGCCGCTCTGAAGGAAACTTAATACGTATAGTCTAGTGAAAAATAATAGGCACACGACATTTTGACAACTTTTGACTATTCTTCATTTGACTGTTTAATGTTTATTGTTTTTTTTTATAAAAAAACCGATCATTATCTAGCAGACACCATATATGTACCTAAGTCCAAATTCCAAGCCTCAGAGAAAAATTATAAAAATTCAACAAAATTTTGCAACAACAAACTGTTTAAAAAATTTAAGTATGCAGTTTTGTAGTACAAGTTTAAGGTCGCTAAGAAATCGCATAGATTTTTTACAATTTTTTTTTCAGACCATGTCACGCAATTTCTGCCGTACAAAGAATGTTCGAAATTTTTTTTTGTTTGCAAGAAAATAATCAATGCGAATTCTTAGCCATTTGAAACTTCACTTTCCTAAGCTGGAATTGAATGGGCTATGACACTGCATACTTAGATTTTTTCTAAAAAATCTTAGATAAATGTTTGTTGTTGTTGTTGTAAAGTTTATTCGAATTTTTCTCTGAAGTTAGATAAGGAACTGTATTTTTATAAAAAAAAACCACATTAAACAATCAAAAGACGAATAGTCAAACCTGGTCAAAATGTCGTGTTCCTATTATTTTGCACATGACTGTACATACATAAACACTTTCATTCGTCATCTTAGCAGACGGCTAGGCCCACTACCTAGTTGGTTCAATCGTTAAGGAGCGCATTGATGCGTTATGCAACACAATCTGGCAGCCAAATGATGGACCCAAGTAATCATTATTGCATGAAGCAGGTGGAAAATTGAAATTTTTCTATGTGATTGCGCAAAGCAGTTAAGGAAAAAAT
>NW_016165183.1:0-28532 GCF_001687245.7 Rhagoletis zephyria | reverse complement strand
TCAATTTGACTTGGCTTAAATGGTGCGGAATTAACCTCGGCAACAACAAAAATTGAGATTGCAACTTGCCTTTGAAAAATGTTTGTTTGCAATTTTGTACAGCTGTGCGGGATAAACATTTGCTAGTATGTATGTATGTATGTATGCGTGCTTGTTTTGATCAGTATGCGCATTTGTGTGCATTTTGGTTGCCGCTGTAGAATCTTCGCGCGCGTGGGTGCAAATTTCATTGGCTTTTATTTAAATCGCCTGGCAACTTTGCCACCGCACAGCTGTGCCAAGTGCCTGGGCGTCAGATTTCCACTCTGCGCTTTGCTCATTTTCTGTTTATATTTCGGTAATTGTTTTTTTTCTTTTTGTGTTCTGCTTTTATCTCAGCTGCAATGAAACGTTAAAGAAGCCACTTTTATATGTGCTGAAGGCCATAAACGCAATTGCCTGCCTCAACAATTGCACTCTGCGAAATGGAATTTTTAATCGCTTTAAACAATTGAGGGTGTGATGAGAGCATCTACATAAATGAAGGGGTTGAGGCTATTACAGCAGAATTTGCTAATAAAATTATAGCAAGTAGTAAGGAAACAATTACAGAAATCTTTTACTCTTTTTGATACGTTTAGTTAATCTGCAATTGTCGTAAGTTGTTGCTGGGTAATTTTTTTTTTTTATATTTTTTAAGCTTGCAGTGCATGATATTTGGTCATGAATATCAATTTGTATCTGAGATATTTACTCAACAAAAGGCCCTCTTGTCTTTCTAATTAATTCTTATTAATTATTTTTGATTTTGACTTTGCTCCACTTACATAGCTTCTTCGAGTCGCTACATTGTGCTACGAACAGGGACCGTAACCCTTACAACTTTTATTAAAAAAATCGCTCTTTAACAATTATTTTTTGACTTTTATTTCATTACTCTTTATATAACCGTTATTTCTGACTTTTATTTTTATAAATCGAAAACAACAATTATTTTTGATACTTTTCTAAATAGTCTACAAATAGCAGTAATTTTTAATTTTTCAATTATATGTCTTAGATAACAGTTATTGAAGAGTTTTATTTATAAAAAATCATCAATAAAAATCAGTTTCAGTTTCATGAGAATTATACTAAATGTCCTTTTAAAACTTTATCCTTGAATATCCCTGGAAATTTCCAATATTTATTTCAAAAAAATATATCAAATACTAATATCCCAACTACCACATCCTCGCATTTCGTCCTTCTAACTTTATTAGTTTGAGATAAAAAAAATTTACACTTCTCTTTATAAGATATTGATAGTTACAATATACATAAATGAAGATACTGGAATCGTTTGAGATTTTTGGGTTTAAGAAAGTATAAGTTTTCTGATATCCTTTACAACGATACCAATTTCTTAAAATCGGTTTGTATTTTTTTGTTTAAAAAATGGTATTTTTTGCTTTTAAGTGTTTTTTCTCAAATTTTTATGTACGAAGTATACAAATATGCATGCCAGAAGAAAGGGGGTTTTATCTCCTTTACAATGATAAAAAATTAAAAAAATTCGGTTAGTAATTTGTACATATTTTTCTTTATAAAAAGAGGTATTTTTTGCTTTTAAGTGTTTTTTTTTTTAATTTTTGTATACGAAGCATATCAGACGAACGAAGGTTTGATTGCGTTTACAACGATGTCAATTTTGTAAAAATCGGATAGTAATTTTTTTTTAAATATTGTTTGTATGAAAAAAGCTATTTTTGCCTCTTAAATGTTTTTTCTTAAAATTTTAAGGATATTCAAGGATAATGTTTTAAAAGGACATTTTCAACACTTATTCGTCCAGGTGCACCAATTTTTTTCAATTCTACACAATTTTTCCTTTTAGTTGGTACCCATATTGTTACTCTACAATGACCAAATCTTTAAAATAAGTCCTTTACAAAAATCCTGGCGTCAGTGAGAAAAATAAAAAAGCAGTTATACTGTATTTGGCTCCTAGTTTTGTGCATATATTCATTTTTTTCGTGTGTTTTAAAATTTTTTGGTTTTTGTCGCACGGTATTATAATCTTTCTAAACCGAATCAAAAAATAGAAATTGCCGTAAATCCAATGGAGGGTTTCCATGAGTCATTTCCGTTTTTCGCGCAGAAAAGTTTTGTTTCCGGCTGTCAGAGTGCCATTCAAAAAATGTTCATTGTCAATTAGGTATAATCCTCTAATAAATTTTGCAAAAAAAAAAATTTGGAAGTAGCTTAAAATGCCAGTCAACAGTCGGAGCTGTGACGTAAATGAATGAATTCATTGATGTTGGCAGCGGCGGTGGTCGGTCGCCTTTTCAAACTTGGCCGCGTGGGCGGGCGGTGCTAATGTTTTGAATTAAATTTCATTTTATTCGCTTTTCTCAATATTTTGACAAATTTTTATTTTAAATTTAAACATGATGTAAGCTGTCGCACTTTCTGTTTTCAAAAAAAAAAAAATAGAAATTTTGTGACAGACATGATTGCCGTGACAATTGGCTCCGTGGGAAGCTGGGCGAGATTTTGGCCACGCGCCCAATTTGCGGTGAGGTGAGACAGCGCAAAGAAATAAAAGTAATAGCTAGTGAGTAGACAAAATGAAGAGGACGTTCCGAAAAAAAGAAGTAATGAAAAAAAAAAAAACGAAAAATTCACGGGAACTACAATTTAAGTGAATCTACTTGAAATCACGACATCAGCATAACGGCAACAGCCAATGGGATTGCGAGATGCTTTGAATGAGCGGCAAATAAGAACAGAATAAAATGAAATGAAATAAAAACATTACAAAAAACGAAAAAAAGTGAAATTTTATTTGCTGCAAATGGAACAAGCGGTCGCGCGTTAATCGCTTTCGAATTGAGTTTTCAAGTCGTGCGCCAAAAATTTAACAGTTGTCTGACAGCCGCAAAAGTGGCAGGCGACACACACACACGCACTCGTATGCGAAAGTGCCAGCAGCTGCCAAAATTGCAGCAACAACATGCTTAGCAAAGCAGAATAAAATTTGTTTTCTTTTTTTGTTTTTTATTTTTTGTTTTGTTTACCAAAAGCATCGACAACACTTGAGGCTTATTGCGGCACCTGACTCACCGTTGCCAAAATAAACAAACCCCTCGCAGTGGCGCACTAACCGGAAAACACTTTAACCCCTTCAGTGTCAATGCGACACACAAATTGCTAGCTATGTATGTATGTATGTCTCTTCACTTTCCAGAGCAATTGCAAAAACAATAACAGGAATGAAGTGGAAAATGCAGAAAAATTGCATTTTCGCAAGCAAATTAAAAACACATTGTCCCATGCGTTGCATGCCACATATATGCACAAACGGCTCTGCAGCTGCAACAACAAAGCACGGCAAGGCAAGGCAAACGTGTTGTTGCAGCATGAGTGTTGCTGCTACTACAACTGCGCGGCTGTGGTTGCATCAATGTGGCAGGATTTGCTAAAAATAGACAGGCGATAGTGCGATTTGGCAAAAACCATCATCCGCCAACTGCCTAGGAAAGCAGCGGAACAACAATGCACACATGTGGCAAGCAGTATAGAGTAGTTTGGCAAGCGTGCAGCACTGCTGTGCCTGGAGTGTACACCAATCATTGCACCGCTGGCCCATCTTCCTCGTTGCCTGCTAACAATTTCTTCCTCACACTTCATAAAAAGTTTAACTATACATAAATACATACATACATACATACATACATACTTGTGTATATTGTATACAAATTTTCTAGTTTTTGCAGCAAATGCGAAAACAAAAACGCGAAAACAATTTGCGCTTATGTTTTTTCGTAGTAAAATTGAAATGAAAATAAAACATTGCACAACAAAAATCGGAGATGTTAAAGTTCGACAAAATTGCGTATATTTATGTAAACGAATGTGGGAATGTGTCAGTGTGGCGTTTTTGTTCAATCTGTGCGATGCTCTACGCCGCGGCAAGTGTGTGCTGCGTATGCATCAGTCGTCAACCCGAAACACACTTGCAACATGTGTGCCAAGATCGCTGTCGCCGTTGTTGGTGCCGTTGTTGGTGCCGGTGTTGCTGTCGATGCCCGCGCACTGTTCATGGCACATTGCCGATCTTCTAGCAGAAGCGTTTACGCTTAGTGATTTTCTACGTATTGTGCGCTGGCCCTGTAGGGAATGTGTGCCGTAAACGTTTCTGTATTATTCGCATATTTACCTATGTGATTTCTATCAATTATCTTCTTATTTAAAAAAAGGGTTTTGTGGGTGGCTAATCTTACTACATATATCCATTTGAACCATAATTTGGTTGAATCTAAGTTGATGCAACTATGCCGACTTCAAGACGTTACTTTCTCTTCTATACTAAATAAGTTGAATTTCAATGTCCTTCGCTCCAATAGTTGTAATACTCAATCGCTTATATTACATATATAGTTTATTGCTATGTATATAAACATAGATTTGTAGTATTTTGCGCTTTTCGTTTGACTTGGATCGGCTGCGATATCGTGAATAACCTGCCTCTCAAACACAACTATCTATCTATCATCAATAGTGGCTCTCTCAAGCTCAATCGATATATTGAAAGGTCAAGGCGGGATACCTTCTTGTAACTCCTTTCTTTCTTTCTTGAAAAATATCCTCCAGCAATTTGAACGTCCATGGATCCACTGTGGTGTTGTGGTTAGAAGTGCACTCAACCATTCCGCAAGGCCTGGGACATACCCCACTACACCACCGCAGGATTAAGTATTTTGGATGTTACTAAATATTTATCAAGTATGCTAGTATTTACTTATTATTACAAATACTTAGTCTAAAAGCATTTAGTTAGTTTCAAGGAAGATTTTCGGGATAGTAGGGACTATTTAGTTTTTTTTTTTTGAGACCAAATACATCCATAAATAGGTTTATTGATAAATACTTAAATAAAAAGCCCGACTATTATATCGATAAATATATCAAAAAATTATCGATTATTATATTGATAAATATATCGATAAAAATCAAGAAATACATAACGATTTCAAAATCGATAAATATATCGGTATCAATATCGGTAAATATTTCAAAAATTCCGAAATAGCCCCGAAAATCATGCGCACAACCATTCCGCAAGGCCTGGGATATACCCCACTACACCACCGCAGGTTTAAGTATTTTTGATGTTACTAAATATTTATCAAGTATGCTAGTATTTACTTATTTTCACCGCGCAAAATACTTAGTCTAAAAGAATTTAGTTAGTTTCACTTAAGATTTTCGGGACTACTTCAAGATTTTCGTGATAGTAGGGACTATTTAGTTTGTTGTTTTTTGTGACCAAATACATCCATAAATAGGTTTATTGATAAATACTTAAATAAAAAACTCGACTATTATATCGATAAATATATCAAAAAATTATCGATTATTATATTGATAAATATATCGATAAAAATCAAGAAATATATAACGATTTCAAAATCGATAAATATATCGGTATCAATATCGGTAAATATTACAAAAATTCCGAAATAGCCCCGAAAATCATGTTGTAGGCCCCGAAGTTCTGAAGAAGTCTAGAAAATCTCGAAATAGTCCCGAGATTCCCGAAATAGTTTTGAAAATCCTCATTTAGTCCCGAGCATATCGAAAATCTCTAAAATACCGAAATAGTTTCCAAATTGAGGTGAGAGGAGTTGAGGTGTGGTAAATTTAGGTGAGGGGTGGTCAGAACGGGCGTGAATGAGTTCAGTTGTGGTGAGTTTAAGTGAGATTCGGTTAGTTTATGTGTTTTGAGTTCAACTGTGGTGAGGTTAGCGTAAGTTAAGGTGTTTATTGTTAGAATTGTTCCTATATCATAAAGTATTTAGTTTTTTAATATTTAGGCATCTACTAAATACCTCAGTAATTTAGCGAAAGTATTTTACATCTCCAAAGTACCCGAGTATTTTGGACCAGAGCGCCTGCTAAATCCTTGAAGTTTTTTTTTAATTTAGTATCTAACAGCTCCTGAGTACCTAAATAGGAGTAAATATCCATTCTTAGTACTAATTAGACGGTGGAATGAAAGTGAATTCCTATTCTCATGAGAATTATTCTCACCACTTACCAGAATTTCAAAAGAACCAAAAATTACTTATTAAGCATTGAACAATGGTTTAAGAAACGACGAAGAAAAAATTGTCCAGGACTACTCGCGAGTACGCAGAGGAACATCAATTTTGTTTAATTTCTTGCAGGGACGCGATTTACACTATTACTTTTAGATGAAATTAAAATAACAGAAAATTAGTGGAAAAAAAGCAGCAGAACCAGCAATGGATTGACGAGTTGAATGCATTCTGAAAGCAAGAAGAAAAGAGAAATTAAAATTTTAGAAATAACAAAGTCAAGGCGCAATGGAGTGCAGTGCAAGTGAACAGTAGCGAGAGATAAAAACAACAGCAAAAACAACAACTACTATATATTGGGTGGCACATGTGTTTAAGTATAAATGTGTCTTTATCCAATTTGAAGACGCACATATGTATGTATGTATGTATGTATGAATGCGAGAACCAAAAAAGAGTGTGAATAGTTTAGTTGCACGAACAACAACAAAATGCTGTCGCATTTACAACGGAAGACGAAGGAGTGATCGAGCAGCGCAGATCCTCAGGATGCACCAACATGTGTAAATATGTTTGGATGTGTGCGCCACTGCATGTAAATAGGCAAGTGTGAGTTGTCGCCCATGTGCATTAATATAATCGTTGTTGTTGCTGCTATTTGTATGCAGCATGTAGAAGACATTACCGCTGCTGTTGCATGCATTTAAAACCTTGCAACATAATGCACACCGATTTATTAACGAGCGAAACGTGACCGCTGGCGGGTGTTTTAAAGTGGCGTAGAAAAATTTTACAGACAAAAAAAAAAATTAAATAAATCCAAATGTCTAATATTTGGTAGTTTGTATAATAATTTAAAAAAATACATATTAGTAGGCGGAAATTTAAAGCCAACATCAACATAGGACTGCGTAAGTCACTGGGATTTCCCGCGCGCACTGGGCTGATTTTTTTGGCAGTAGTTGCCAAAATTTAGCAAAGCGAAACCAAAGACAAAAAAATTAGCAGCACAAACAAGAACCAAGAAACAAAAAAAAAAAAAAAACATAGTGATAAAGTGGAACGGACAAGTGCTGGTAGTCTGAGTGCCGCTGCAAGAGGTGACAATTAAACACGCCAAAGTGATTTTATTTATTCAACAAAAGACACGCGACATAAGCGCGCGCACGCCTTTGAGGAGCGAGCGAATTTTGTCAGCAAAATTCAGCAAAAAAAAAGACAACAAATTGGCGTGAGTGAGTGCTTAGCTAGCTATTGCGCCGTGTAGACAGCTTGTTGTATGCGAGTGACATAAATATATAAGTATTTGAGTGGGAAATTACATTTGACTTTTTGATGGAAAGTGGTCAATGACAGTGACTACGAATGAATGAAAACTTATGCAGAGAAATTGTGAAATTTAAAGTATTGAAAGGCTTTAGAACTTAAAGTGGGAGTAAAATGAGTAAAGTGCGCTTAAAACACTTTCATCGATAGAAAAAAATTATAAATTTTTTTAAAAGATTTAAAAACTTTTAAAACCAAAATATTTCTTCAAATTCCTCGTGTGAAGAAATTCGCCGCATACTTGCCTTCGCCATGTCTGCCACGCTCAAAGTGAGTCCGCCTAATCTCAGCATTTCGCCCATGACCACAGCCAAAGTGATATTTTCAGCTAATCGGTCTGCCAGCAACAACAACAACAGCTGCAGCAAAAGTGTCAGTCATTGCACAAAGTTGCCACAAATTAAATTGCCACCACCTTCACCACTTTATTCACCACTTTATCCAGCCATGGATGCCATAGCATCGACACCCAATAATTATGTTAATAGCAGCAACACCAACAGCAACAACACCAACAGCTGCGCTCTACTTATGTCACCGCCGCTCAGCGCTAAGCACGAAAAGGATACACACCAAGAATTAGAGCAAAATCACCACCCTCTCCTCCAAACTCGGCAGCCGCAGCCGCAGCAGCAGGAGCAACAGCGACTCCACACAGCCGAATTCCTTGCGCCCAATTGTAATCTGAAGGCAGTCTACAACAGCAACAACTACACAGATTTCACCAGCGCCGAGTTGAGCTTTCCGGATTTTTCGCTCAGTTACATGGTGGAGACGCCCACTTCGGTTTACGGTGGCAGCAGCAGCAACAACAACAACACACTGGATTATGTGTCGTCAGGCAATCAATGCGGCAACAGCCCGGCAACAGTGAGCTTTTGCAGTGATAGTGATGTGGTCATGTCGCAACAGCAACAGCAACAGCAANGGAGACGCCCACTTCGGTTTACGGTGGCAGCAGCAGCAACAACAACAACAACACATTGGATTATGTGTCGTCAGGCAATCAATGCGGCAACAGCCCGGCAACAGTGAGCTTTTGCAGTGATAGTGATGCGGTCATGTCGCAACAGCAACAGCAACAACATAAGCAGCCAGCTTGCAGCACCGGTAACACCCAGGATGTGTTCCGCTTTGAGCCGGAGGATATTGCGCGCCTTACATCCGTCGATTGTGAGACGAGTGACAACTTTGTAAATTCTACTGAGAAGGCGTTGCATGGTGGCGGCTTGGTGGGCGTGTTAGACAGTTTACAAGCGCCTTTTACGCCGCACACGCCATACAGCCCCTATGCTGCGACGACGACGGCACCGACGACGACAACCAGCTTCAGCATGACAGTGGATGGAAATTACCAGCAGCAGCAGCAGCCGCGGCAACTGACATCAGATGGAATTACAAGCAGCTGCAGCGAGAGCAATAGCAACAACAGTTGTGACCTTAGCGGCAGTCAATTATTGACTGCAGCCACTTTAACTTCTGACTATTTGAACCTCGACATCGAATACTACAACTACGATGAAATTAATTGTCAATCGAAAAATCAATCGCCCTGCTCCTCGCCGCCGCTTGATCCATGGATGACGCTCAATTTGGCCGAAACCATTGCTGGCGCTGCGGCGGCAGAACAAGCGGCCGTTAATACACAACGCAATCGGTCGCCCAAACCGAGCAATACTTGCTACACCTATCAGCCGTATGACGCGCACAACCAGCCACAACAAGCGCACGAGATTAAGCAGGAAACGCCAAACAAGCTGCCTTCGATGGTGTCCACCTTCGGTACGCCCAAATACGAGTCTGTCTACAACTATGACTACACATTTGTCAACGATGAGATCAGCGCACAGCAACAACGGCAAGAATACCAGCAGTGCATGCAGCAGCAGCAGCAGCAACAGCAACAGCAACAGCAACAGCAACAGCAACAGCAACAAGAAAAATGGTCCTGCTATGGCGTCGCCGCAACCGCATCACCCGGTGCTGTAGTAGCCCAAAATTACGATCATTTGCCGGAGAACTATCAGAATTGCAATTTGTTGCATGCGGAAAAACCCAACCGCGAACACAAAATCATATGGACCATCGATGAGCTGGACGAGTTGCATGAGGAGCTTATCGACGAGCTGTGCTGTGCCAGTGCCAAACAGTCCAATCACATAAGCGGCGACGAGGGTGTAGATGTAGATATTGCTGGCTATTTTGAAGATGAAAATTCGTTGGATTTTGCCCTACAGGTGGCAAGTGATGAGCGTGTGTTTGACGAGGTCGATGAAAATGAGGATGATAACGATTCGGTATTCCACACCAGTGCGTGTGCCACAGCCACAGCCACAGCCACAACAAATCACTTAGAACAAGCAACACAGTTGCATTTGCAACCGCCACGTCGTCGACGTCGTTACACATCACCAACTGCAGGCAATGCCAGCAATGAGGTTGCTGGTGCCAAATGCAAATCATCTCGCAACACTGCAACGCCAGTAATTCGCAAGAATTATGACGCAGATGCCATTGGCGGTATTAGGCAACAAGAAGCAGAAATTGCGGATGCAGCGCCTGTGGAAGAGTTTGCCGATGAGTTGCAAATCTGTCGTTGGACTGATTGCAACGAGGAATTCCCAAACCAGGCGGCATTTGTGACGCACATCGAGAAACGACATGTGGATGCGAAAAAACGCGATGATTTCTCTTGCTTTTGGCTGGACTGTCCGCGCCGCTATAAGCCCTTCAATGCGCGCTATAAGCTCTTGATACACATGCGCGTGCATAGCGGCGAGAAGCCCAACAAATGTCCGGTAAGTTGAATACTCATACTTAGATGGGTATTAGAGCCAATGGGGTTAATTGATCGAGCGTATGTGCGTATGGGTGTGAATTGATGCTGTGACTAGATGGATGGGACTGGAAATAAATCAGTCGATTTTTAAAACTTAGGGAAAATGGGTAAAGTTAAGGTGGCTTAGATGAGTTTTCAAAATTAAATATTTGTATTTTCGGTTTGCACTTTTGAAAAAATTTGGCATCGTCCTCGATATAGTAATTTTCTTAGCATCCGACGAGGCTGTACTTGTCTAGTTCCACAAATTGATTCATATAAATTTGGGGTGACTGAAACTCTCTAGAACTCCAAAGAAACAACAATAGTAATAATATTTTGGCCCTTACACTTTTACTAAGAGTTTGTGGCGTGGTGTGTGTTTTGATATTGGCACCAGGGACCGAACCTAACAGTTATTGATGAAAACTGTCATGGAGTAATTCACTATGAAGGAATGTTCTACAACTAAGTGATACATACAAATCGATTTCTTTTTTCACCGAGACTCAAATTTGAAAATAAATTTTGATTTGCAATTTTTATGTAAAATTAAAAAAAAAACTAGCAATTATTTTTGATTTTTGTATTATATGTCTTAGATAACAGTTATTGAAGACTTTAATAGTTATTTGTTGACTTTTATTTAATTACTCTTTAAATAAACGTTATTTCTGACTTTTATCTTATAAATCCAAAATAACAATTATTTTTGATTTTTATCTAAATAATCTGCAAATAACACTTATTTTAGATTTATAAATTATTAAACAGTTATCGAAGACTTTTAATTTGAAAAGTCATCAATGTAAATCAGTCACCGACTTTTATTTTTTAAAGCATTCGTATAAAATTTGTTATCTAAGACATATAATTCAAAAATAATAAAAATAACTGTTAATTGCAGATTCTTTAGATAAAAATCAAAAATAATTTTTATTTTGGATTTATAAAATAAAAGTCAGAAATAACAGTTTTTTAAGGAGCAACTAAATAAAGCGATTTTTTCATAAAAGTTGTAATTTTTAATGTCCCTAGATTTTATGTTTTTAATAAGTCCAATCCAGCTGATCAAATTACAAGTTTTCAGGTCTTCAATTTATAGAAATTGGAAAATGTTCCTAGGTTATCTATACCGGTAGACCTCCTAGGAAAATTTTTCTAATTCCCATAAATCCTACGGAAACTATTATAATTACTTTGTCTAGCCTTTGTTGATGCCTTGGCCATTTAATCAACTTTGTAATTTTTTTTCTTCAAGTTTTGTCTAACACTTTCCTTGCTCACTGATCTGTTGTTTTCTATTCCTGTATAATCCCACTTACTCTTAATTCCTGTTGCCCCCTTGGCACATAGCGCCAAAATTCTGAAGAGAAGAGCTACATATAGGTGGCAGGTGGCTACTTCTGTATCAGGCTCCAATTTTTCGCTAGTTTGCTGAATTTCAATCTTTTCTACCAGGGATGTGAGTTTGAAGACACAGACTTTTGTTTATGAAAGAAGAGTCGCACTTTTCGCTACAGAAGAAGGAAAAAGATGCAGATGCTTTTTGAATAAGTGACAAAAAATATGTGTAGGGAACACGAAAACAGTGCAATGGACGGCATTTATTTTACGAATACCTGACTTCGTGCTAGTAAAAATTAAAACAAAAATATTGTACTCGCAATCATTTAAAAAGGTTTCACTAACACTAACGGAAGGATATGTGTGTAAAGTTTGGACTCAAAGTCAATCAAACTAAAACTGTCATGATTCCGTTCATTAGGGAAAGAGCTTCGTCAAGCATTAAGAATCATAACTGTGGATGAGTTTGTGGTCGATGACGACAGCGAAGTGAAGTACCTGGTGCTCTGCCTGAACAACACACTCGAAGAGGTAATAAGTTTTAAATTTATTATATCTTTAGGCTCGTGGCAAATATTTCACACAAATATTGACATTTACGTGAGCTAGACCGATTTGAAAACACCTCCAAAAATAATTTTTTTTATGAATCAAATAATTTAATGAACATTGTTTCGAAAAAAAATCTCTCAAGATGTTAGAAGAGTTTAAGCTTAACTAGTCTGCATACAAATGTTTGACAACGAAATCAAAATAAAAAGATTTTCGGAGGTATTTTCAAAACAGTCGAAGTCACGTAAATCTTAATATTTTTCCAAACTATCTTGGAAGAAGTCTTAAAATATAACAAATTATAATGGAAAACAGTAGCTTTTTTTTTAATGGAGAGTGATAGGCCCTAATATGCATATCGTATAATAAATATACGGCAATGGACTTGAAACTCAAGTGTTGAAATAAATGCACAGCTGCAAGCTTATTTAAAAGCAATGAATATACACATGCACCCATCTCTGCATATAAAATGTGCTACATAATACAGTGACTCAAACAATTGACCACGTGTTTCAAGCGGCGTTGATTTTTAATATTTTTTTTTTCACGGACGGATTTTTGCACTTTTTTTCCATATAAGCCAGCTTTTGTAAATTGCACTTGTTATATAAGAAAACGCAAAAGCAGTCACAAAAAAAAAACTAAAAAATTAACTGAATTTTTTTGCCGGTTGAAACTTGCACCTCAGCAGACTAAAATTATGTATATAAACTATAAAAATGCGTACCTGGAGATGTTCTAAAGGTTCAGATTGAAAATTCGATAGTTGAAAAAAATTTGATGGCAAGACTGGAACACTGACTAAATGTAGACTGTCATTGGATTCGTGTTGCTGCTATTTTTAGACAGAAAATAAATGTTTGTTTGTATTAAAAAGTTTAAATTTATACGTAAAGACGGAAAATAAACGAAGATCATAAAGCAAGTTAAAAGGTTATTTTATGTGCTCGTCTGAATTGAAATCCATTCACACATTTATGCATGCGTTTATTCACGCATATTCTTTTTATGCATTTTATTTATTTTCCAACAATTGTCGCTCAAGTAAAAGAATTTTATATTTTCCCCGTCGCTAATGACGACTTACCCAGCTACGAGTACAGTCAATTGTGCGGGCGATGGCATTTGTATTGATACGAGTAGTAGTTGTTTTTGTAGCAATAAAAGTGACACATGCTATATTTGTGGGGAAAAGGCTTGAAGGGATTTTGATTAAAAAATATTCATACATACATATGTATGTATATCTATGTATATATGTACATTAGGGTGGTCCTTGAATTTTGATTACCCAATGAAGACGTCTTAACCAACTCCAATGGGAACCAACATTTTTTGAATCCATTTCTGCACTTATCGTTTTCCTAAACTTCCACCAAAGAGCGTAACAGTGAACATTTACCTATTTTCTTCGGAACCTATTTTCGCAATTTTGCAAACTCTAAACTACTTTAAACCCGCGGTTTCTTCGGCAAATTTGCTTAGAATTACACGTAGAATTCTTCTATGATATACGCACATAGTAAAAAAAAATGTTAAAATTTGACCCGCCCTAATGTTTATACATGCCAATGTAAAGAAATGCAAAGAAAGAAACCTTGATGACAGAGGCACTTCACATGAGGAGCATATGTTACAAGGCCATTTGTCTACTGACCTCAGCACATTTCACCCGCTGCGTCGATGTGCCAGCAGCTTCAAGCAATTTGCTTCTCCGCGCGGCTACAAAGACACGAATATAAAACAGAAATAAAAGACAAAATAAGTAAGCAAATAACATATCCTTTTCCAACCTTGTTGTGCCCCAAAGTGTAGCTCATGCATTTGTAGAAGTGTAAATTATAACTACATACATACATACATAAATATGATATTAAACAAATAGAGTGCATCCGTCTGACGAGCTCAGGAGCTCAACATGCATACATCAAGAGTGGGGCGGTCGTCACCGGCCCTCTTATAAAGTCGATTGAACAAGCCGTCGCAAAAAAAAAGCCACACATTGGATGACGCGTCCAGGTTCTCTGGAGGCTACGCCTTCATCCCTGACAATACGGATCACCGGGTGACTACTTTGGCACCAATGGAGGTGTTTTTTCATTGAACTCTAGATTGTCTGCGTGCGTTGTTACCGTTGTTGAGAATGCAATTGAAGGTTTGTTCATTGCATGAAGCGTTCCATTGAGGTGCACAACCGCCTACAGCTACGAAATTTTTCTACTTAAATTTTCTGCGGTTTTATTATTATATTTATATTTTTGTGCTTTCTTATTTTCCGTTTACAGTTTCCCAGCTGCAACAAGGCATTCTCACGTTTAGAAAATTTGAAAATTCATCAACGCTCGCATACCGGCGAGCGGCCATATGGCTGTCAATATGAAGGTTGCCTCAAAGCGTTCAGCAATAGTTCGGATCGAGCGAAGCATCAGCGGACACACTATGATACGGTGAGTGAAAATATGTACAGTACCTTTATGATATTCAATATCAAAAAGAATTTTAAACTGTTTACATACATAAATAATTGTGAAAAAAATACCTCTAAATTTAAGTTATACAGATATGTTATAATTTCTGGTGTTTGTTGACATGAAGAGAATGCTTCAATCACAGATATTTGTGAATATTGAAACAAGTACTATGAAGACCCCGGCCTTTAGTTTTGTATGTCAAAGGGAATTAAACGAAGTGCATTTTTTATTGAAGAAAGGCGAAAAATATTATATAAAGTTAGACAATGCAATATTTTTAATCTGCATATTGATTCAAATAAGTTAAATCGTTTAATAAAATAAAATAAAATAAAATAAAATAAAATAAAATAAAATAAAATAAAATAAAATAAAATAAAATAAAATAAAATAAAATAAAGTAAAGTAAAGTAAAATAAAATAAAATAAAATAAAATAAAATTAAACAAAATAAAATAAAACAATATTATAAGATAAATAAAAAAAGTTTATAAGACAAATAAAAAATTAAAAACATATTTTTTTTTGTTTAAATTTTTATTTAATTAAATTGATCTAATTTGGTTTGATTGTTTTTTAATTTTTAAAATTGCAGCTTTCGGTTTTTTGTCGCTGTTTGTAAGCTTCATTTGTGTTTGGATTGCTTATTAAAAGTACATACATTTTCTGAAGAATTTGTGTCAATTTGACCCAATAGTAGTTCCTCATTAACATTAACGGTATTTCATATATTACAAGCAGCTTTCGGTTGCATGTAAAATTATCCAGAATATGTATGTATATTAGGGCGGTCAAAAGCTGCATGTGAAAAAGAAAAGTGGGAATTTTATTGGCGTGTTCTATACTGTTATATACCCTGTTTTTTGATTTTGAAATCAAAAAATATTTAGAGGCCGATCAAAGCGCTCAAAGTTTTCCATGTATTTTATATGCGAAATAAAACTTTTTTTCGATCAGAAACTCTGTTTCTATTCAGGCGATTTGCAATAATAATATCTAATTTTTTGTTTTACCACTTTGTAATACTGGCAATTTTTAGTGTTTTTAAGGATGCTATAAAAAGTGGGTAATACTTGGAAATTGTTAAAGAAATAATTGGGTATTACTATTGAAAATCTCGGGAAGAGCAACAAAGTTTCCGATCGAAAAATATTAATTTTCAAGAATTCTATACCATTTATCAGAAGAATTGTTTTTTCCCATATAAAATACATACTAAATGGAAAGCTTTGAGCGCTTTGTAAATATTTTTGGATTTCAAAATAAAAACACAGGGAAATACATTTTTTGATATAGAACAATCCTCTTGAGTGGGAGCATTAAAAATCCGACCTTACTTTGTTTGGACCGCCCTAATGTATATATGTAACATTTTTTAAGACTGCCCACTTTTTTGTTTTACCCACTACTCTGTCTATTGTTAAGATTAAAGAGTGACCTTTTTTCAATTCCAGTCTTCAGAAAGTCTTAGCTGACCCGTTGTTAATAACAATTACATACCTCTAGCCTAGCAGCCACATCTAAAACACCTATTGCGACCTATTGATTTAGTGTTCGGCGTACTCCGTTCGATGCCATTAACTCAACTACAATGAAAACGGAATACAAAAATTCCAGACATTTCTTAAAACAAAGACTTACTTTCCATCCATTGAAATTCAAAATAAGTCCAAATTCGAGTAGATTTCTGTAGTTCAGTTGTCAAGATTTCAATAACAAAGTGGCAACAAGTTGAAAGCTTTCGCAAACTATTTTCTTTCGCCGAAATGTTGTTTTCGCTGTCAAAATTTGCAACAAATTAAGTCAAGCCGTGAGTGGTGTTGCGCTATTGACCTATCAACAACATATGCTTTATTGCGAAATTCATCAGCAAAAGCTGACAGAAAGCAACAGTGAACACATGCGAATGTACATACGACGACATACAAATGCGAAAGTACACTCGTAAAGACACATATCGCTGTGAATTAGAGCGAACAAAGTCTGCAACAAGGCAATAAATGCGGAGGTGGCTGTGGCGATAGTAGAAAGCACTCAGCAGCTAGCAGTAGCTACAGCAGCAAGGCTGTCAGAAAGCCACACCAAAGGGGGGTGAATAGTGGCTGCGGCAAGTAACAGCAAGCGCAGGACTTGCTATGTTCCTGGCAATGCTTAGTAATTGTACACACAAGCAGCTTCTCTACATGCACACACATACTCTGATATGTACATTGTAGTTGTTGGCAGCTGAGGCAGCGCTTCTGCAATAAAACCAAAAATTACGGCAGCAGAGTAGTACAAAGTGAATTTCGGTGGCTGAAAAAGTGTTTTATTTGTTGTTGTGTATATTTAGTTGCATGTGACTGGTGTTGCAGCCATACTGTTTTCGTTGGTTATTCTGAAGTTTGGCTGTTTATTTGATTTATCGCTGCAACATGCAACTATCAATGCGCTGCAGTATGTTTGTATTGTTGTTGTACATATTAGTGCATACATATGTGCCCGTGTGCGGCCACAGAATGGCAGCAACAAAACCTAAATTATTAGCAGTATCGAGCACACAAACAACAACAACAACAACAACAACAACAACAACAACAACAACAATAATAAGAAAATGTGCATAAGTTGCTTGTGAATAGCTATAATATGTAGCATAAAGCGCATGACAGGCAGAGCAGCATTGTTGTGGCAACATGTAGATATGTATGTATGTACGCATATGTACACGTGGCATTGAGCAGCGCATGTGTTTGAATAGGAAATTATCGGTGCAATGGTTGGAGGGTGTACACAACACAGCAAAGCTCTTAGCCCACAAACCTTGCATGCAAACATAGATTGGCACATACATACATACATACACGCACTAATATAATACATTCTACTTAATTTAGGTTGTAGTGGTTGCTATTTACTGCCGAGTAAAATTTGACTAGCGTCAGCCATATGCACTTGCTGCAAATGCTTTCTCAAAAATTAAATGATTTACGTTTTGGTGAAGTTACAATGATTGTTTTTGCTTTTGTTATACATACATATATAGTTGTCGCTACTATGGCTACTATAGCATTAGATAGCAGTGCCTCTTTCAAGTTGGAACACGGGCTTCACTGCTAAAGGACATGCCCCCTCGTATGAGCATAGTCTGCATAGTTGGCGTGTACTAGCTGTTATTGCGGAGTAGGCAATGTTTCGTTCTTTTTCCTTGTTGTTGTTTTGATATTATGTTGTGACCGCTTTTAGTGCTTCTTGTGCGTACACATAACTCTATGACCTGTGCTTACAAACATACATATGGAACTCCGTAGTTGCCGGTCTTTAGGTACTAAAAGGTTATCTTACTTTGTACTAAATAAATAAAATAGATAAGTAGTGAAATAAGCCTTATACTACAAAATTCACACATAATGTGGTTCACCGATCTTTACAAGGTTCGATCGCTAGAACAAAAGTTCCTTGTCGGAAAAAATTCGAACATGTAGAACCGACTGTCTTTTGGGTATGAAATTAAATACACCCTCCGATGAATCAGACCTACATCATATATATATTGTTTTATAAACAGGTCATTTACTATTAAGAGTCAATCAACACCGTAGTCAAATCTCAATCATTAAATTCCATGCATGTTTGTTAGGGGCAAATCTTGCAATCAACTTTTGACCAACTTCCTGATGACCTAGACACTTGAAACTTCACAGTTGGCTCACGAAATCCGATAGGTGGCACAGGAGTCGAAATCTTTAAAAAACCCGTATTTATAATCCGATTTTGTTCATATTTAGAACGTATATTAACTACATGAAAAGGAATAACTCCACTAAAATTCTTTCTGATAGTATTTATGATCCAATTTAATTCATATTTAGAATGCTGTGCTAATTTTCTAATTTTTATATGTATAAAATCAATAGAAATTTCCTAGTTTAAACAAAATAAAAGTTTCGAATTTTCATATTCTGGTATATGAAGACCGGAAGTATCCGGTTTACCCCGTATTCGAAAAAAATATTAAAAGACCATCTAAAAATATTCAAAAAACTGGCTGAGAAACCGAGTCAATCACCTTATAAATAGTGTTCTTTAGTAACGATAGCAGTCTGAAAAATTAATTTTTCCCTAACAAAATCTTATATTTCGAGAACGAAAACGAAAACAGATTTCAGAAGAGTAGTCTCCTCGAAATATAAAAAATAGAACGACCTTTAAAATTACCTTCTAAAAGAAAAAAAAATAAGTTTTAAATTTGTTCCGTTTTTGGCCTGAAAACAGTATGCAATGAACTGCTTAAAATGGTTTAAATACATACATAGTATGTGTGCGCCATGGATTCCATTTTATGGTTGCCCGAACCAAAAACATATTCGAGATAAGCTTTTTTTTTTTTTTAAAGTTCATTACAGGTTAAGCTCCCCTAAGAGGACACCGATGGTCAACTACTTGTTTTCCCGCCTATAAGAGATCCGCCTGCAAGTTGATTGCCTAGTTTTAGACACGCAGCTATTATATTAAAATCTATTATTAAAGCCGGTCGAATGGCGCCTAGAATTTGTTTAATGCCAGAATGGGGATGGATTTAGTTTAGGTCGCACCCTAGTTAAGGGAGGTAAATATGTTTTGTCTCAGGAGCTGTTTATGGAGTTGGTTAAATTCGTTTCGAATGTGGTTAAAACTCTGCAGATCCAGAGGAAGCTTAGTTTTTCTAAGAGCTAAAACCAGAGCTATGTACTTATTACATATTAATCATAAATTCGTAAAATTTAAAACCTTGTAGAATTTTTGCGATACAAAAAAACAAATTTTTGCAAACCCTTGTAGTGAACGGATTTTTTTCTTTTAAGTTTTAAACTTTCGTGGATGATTTTATTTTGTAAGTAAAACAAAAACAGAGGGTGGCCCGTGATGCTGATATTTTAAGCGCCGACTTAGCTACGTGCATACTTTGTTCCGAAATAAATCGTCCTTAAAAAAGGAAGAAAAAGTTCTGTTTACGGTTATTTTTTATTATCGTAACTAGAAAAAGTATTTAAATAAAGTACTCTAGCTTGATTTTAATTCTCTTGCAGAAACCATATGCGTGTCAATTGCCCGGCTGTACGAAGCGCTACACGGATCCCTCCAGCCTGCGGAAGCATGTCAAAAACCACGCGCTGCGCAATGCCAATGGCCACTTGGGACGTCGAAAGTCGGCGAGTGCGGCTAGCGGCTGCAAAAAAGTCAACAATGGCGCTAGCAAAGCGACAACAGCTAAAATGCGGCGACACTCGGAGTCATCACTGGTCAATGCGACAGCTAAAACAACTGGCGCGTCGGCATCAGCAACATCAACAAAAACAACATCAACAACAACAGCAACAACAGCAACGTCAATGTCAACATCAACAACAGCAAAGGCATTTGCGCAAACGACACTAATTGGCAGCAAATTAATGAATAATACATTGAGTCAACAGCAGCAGCAGCAACAAGAACAACAACAACAACAGCAACTACAACAACAGCAACTTGAAACAAGGCAACCACAACAGTATACGCGACAACAACGCAGCAACAGTTGTAGTGAAATATCAACACGCCACAACAATAGCAAGACTAACAACTGCAGCAACAACAATAACAACAACAACAACAACAACAGCAGCTGCAGCAGCAATAGCAATAATCAGTGCGGTTATTATGACAACCACGTTGAGTTAATGACAATATCAACTGATACAACAACAAAAATGTTGAGGCCTGTGAAATTACACGCCACAACAACAGCAACAGCTGCAGCAACCCTACCAACAATAACAACAAACGTTTGCCAAACGTCAACACCAATGCCCTTTACGATCATGCAACATGCCAATAATGCGTTGAGTATTAGCGACATGCCCACAGTATTTGTTACCGCCAGTAATGCGAGTGGCAACAATGTGAACAACAACAGCAACAACAACAACAACAAAAGTGACTGTGGCAACAACATTAGCGCGAGTAATTGCAAAAACAATTCGATGAACTTTAATGAATTGTCAAATTGCATTGTGACCATCGAACACAATCAGAATGAGAATTCAATTGATTGCAGCGATGACGACAACGACGACAACAATAGCAACAGCAACAGCAATAGCAACTGTGGCGGCGGCAGCAATGAGGCCATTAACAAGCCCCCGGACACATTCAGCTCATATGCAACGTGCAAGGAACAGGAAATGGATGCGTTGAGTGTGCTCAGCAATGACAACAAAATCAAAAACAACAACAACAACAACTACAGCAATTGCAGCAGCAGCGGCAGCAACACTGAGCGCATCAATCAATTAAACGAACTTAAAAATTTTTTGCTGTTGAAACCGAAAGCTGCAAATAGTGGCCGCCGTGCCAGCAAACAGTCAATAAAGCCGAGTGCAAAAGCAACAGCAACAACAACAAATGCAACAGCAGCACATGCACTTATGTGGCATACAACATCGAATAGCAACAAATATATGTCTCATAGAAATGCCGTAAATTTGACGGCTATTAGCAATATTAGTGAGGAGACCGAACGCACCGATTTGGCTGCTAAGGAGGCAGGAGGGAGCAACAAAATTAGCGGCGATGGCCATAGCCCCGCTACACCGCCACCCGCACCGCCACCGCCACCACAGCCATCAGCGGAAGAGTTTGTCTCGTTCGAGTATGTAAAGCGTATGTGGGCCGAAACATTCGATTGTGGGGATGAAATCGATAGCCCCAGCGGCGATGAGATAAATCCGACGCCGTGGTCGATGGCGATGCCGTTGCAGCCAACCAGCGCACCGCCAATGCGAAACATGCCATTAGCCTAAATAAACAATGCAACGCAAGGCGAAAGCGGCTAATGGACAAAGCAGCGGAGTGGCACAAATGTCTAGTGGGGGCAATGAAGACGGCGGTGGCGGTGGCGGTGGCGGTGGCGGCGGCGGCGATAGCAGCAATGCCGAATCGGATTATGCAAATAATTTCGAGATGGATTATTTGCAGAGTTTCATTTAGTGTTGCAGCGCATACTGGCGTGCACACTCTACCATACATACATACATACATACATACATACATTTACAATCCAACACATAGTTTGCGGCACAATCAATTTGGTATCGGAGGATGCCATTAGCGGCAGCAGTAGCGGCATTGGCGGCATCAGCTGATTTCGAACTAATGATAATTAAATCACTGCTCCGCTAGAAGCATCGTACAATGCAGCTTTAAGTTTAGCAAGCAAATAATAGTAAAAGTAAGAGTTAGTTAATGTATTGCAGTAGGAGTATTTTTAGACATTTATATACATACATATATGATACCAACTACGGCTTCCACCAAAGACCAAAAATATTTTTGCCAAAAAAATACCAACTAAGTAAATATTTATTTTTAAGCATTTGTATGAATAGAAAGTGTTATATGCTTCCAAAGATCTCAAAATGCTTGAGTTTTAGCCAACTACTTAGCTTTTTCTTAGTACAAAAATTAGAAAAAAAAATCTTAGAAAATATTTGTTTTTTTTTCGTAAAAAAGGCAATATTTTTTCAATAGGTGTATTCTCTAAGCCATTCAAAACCCTTTCACGGCAAACCGGTGTTCCTATGGGAAAACTTTGCAATTCGCACAACGCGCAAAGGCTTTGCAAGACTTAGAGAACACGCCTAATATTTTAGAAAGATATTTGTTGATGTCAGAAAGTTTTCAAAAAACGACGTTTCTTGCATCTTTTGGTTACCGTTTTGCATGCGACGTACATAAATTTATTTCTTTTCCTTTTTAGTTAGCTTTTATTATCAGTACTAAGTGGTATTCTCATGCATTATTTTTAAGCTGTATTTTTGAAAGGCGACAAACTTTGCCCAGTTTTATTATAGGGAAATTTATCTAAATGCGTAAATGCCTCGTAACCATGTAAACCTCGTAAACTTACTTGATTTTATATGGAAAAACGGTTTGTTAGACGAGGTTTACGCGGTTACGATGCATTTACGCGCTTCCATGAATACCCATATAATTCTAATTTTAGAAATTAATTGCTTATTTTTCATTTTTTTATGCAAAATTATTGATACTAGTTTAATATAAATTTTTTAAGTAAAACTTTTTTAAAGTTTTAAAAATTTGTACTTTAGTAAATCAACTCAATAATGAATTTAAGTTGTTCCTGTAATACATTTCCTTTTAGTGATTAAAGCGTCTTCCCTTTACTAGTTTTTTAAATAAAAATAATAAAAAAATATCTTGATGGCCTGCGAACATGTAAGTGATTTTTTTTATCGAATAATAAATCAAATTAAAATATTGGAAAACTATTATTTATTTTATATTTGATTCTGCCCTGCAAACTAAAGTTCCCGAAATCTTAACGAAATTTTTAGGATAAAGAAAATTCTGAAAAAATTCTTTATTTTCATTGCCTTACCGATTTTGTTCCTTCCTCTACCTCTGCTGCCACCAGCGGGTTCCGAGTTGAATACTTTCAAGGCTGGTAGCGTCGCTGTCTATTCCAATGACCGGGCCAAGCCAGCGGCAGCTGTTGTATGCCAAAAGATTTAATATTCTACTGGGATATATACTTTTTTTTTAATAATGCCAGATTTTGCGATGCACACCTTCCCTACAATAACTTTTCCTATATCCAGCAGCTGTCTATCTGTCCAGAGAGCAATAACATAATTTGTCCAAACAATGGTTTATTACTCCTGTTCATAATATACTGCCATGTTGTTGCAAGCATTCGTAAACGAAAGCAAACCTACCTGGCACACACTCAAACACACTATAATGAAGCCGAGCACAACCAGTAATTGTAATAAAACGATTTGTTAAAAAATTAATTAACCGAAAAATGAGCTTAAAACTCGGCAAAAATGAAACGAAAACAAACAAAAACAAACAACAATTATAACAAGTGAAATAAAGTAGCCGAAGAATGTCGGGGTTTTACGAACAAACGCATAAATCAGGAGTGGGCACCGGACGCTTGCAACCAGACTAACGCATGCAGTGCGTCCTTTGTACAGATATATGCCATCACATACACACACACAAATTGATACCAGCAAATGTGTAGCAGGTTGGTGAGTGTGTGAGCGAAGAAAGTTTCGTAAATCGCCACACGTGCCAACCAACAGCACAACTTTTAATGCTTAACTACAAGCGCATTACGTTGCCGATGTGTCGCAACACCACACACACACACACACACACATCCTGCATGCTCTCCAGGCAACTTCCTTGAAAGGACTTGCTTCGCTTGCATCACATACATACAATGTGTATACATAAAGTGCAACAGCGTATGTACGTCGAGCGGCGGCACCAATGGCATCGGAGCACATAATTCATGCGCAAATTAAGTTTCAACTTTTGCCACCAATTTATTTATACGAGTTGTTGTTGTTTGCTGCGCACTGTTGTTATTTTGTGATGCTTTTGTGGAAACTGAAGCTCGCTTTTCACTTTGCGCGTTAGCTATAGCCATACATAGCTAGGTATGCACTTAGTATTTACTCACTTTTGCAATATCAACGATACCAAAAACAATAACATGCTGGAATACTACATAATAACAGTAGTAGCGTGTAGTGCAGTGGAAGCGACAGCATTAACAATAACAGCTCCATGCCCTAAATTAAATTTTCTTGTTTGTTTCGCGGCTGCTGCCTCTTACAACAACATGTGGCGGGTGGCAAGAGCATAGTTGCAATAATTTGGGTTCAGTTTTTCCTTCAACTGTTGCTTGAAACTGTTCACACATACACGGCTGTGTGTGATGCCAATAAAAAGGTGACGCCAACCTTAGTCTATTTATTTATAAAAAGTTAAGCATTTCGGAAGGCTTTACGTACCAGTTTCTGGATAGCTAAAAAGTATTAGTTATCCAAGTGCAATTACACAGTCTATTTTTGCACTGTGCTTTCCCTCAACAGCCAACAAAACCTGTTCTTAAAGTACCATTTTGCAAAGATGATACTTTGGCCTGACAAGCCGAGTGCCCACTACGCTTACACGGATCCCAAACGTAGAAGAGTGTACCGCAGAAGGACTGAGGCGTGCCTAGTTGCCCCATATCTGGTAAGAACGTTTTAAACGTGCATGTCCTTGGCAGTCATCAGCCACGTAGTTTTCACCGATGTTCGGCACCCCCAGTTACTCTACAAGTGGAGCCTGCTATAATAAGTTCCACCAGACAAGGGTTCCGTAAAACAAGATATACTTAACTACGTTATCATAGAGCCAATAAATCACTTCGGGGGAGAGATCCCACTTATCAGAATTAGCTTCCCTACAGCAGTACAAAGCAACTGACGCTTTTCTCGCCCTTCACTCAGTGTTAGGCTTCCCCGAGAGTATCAAGCCTAAGTACATACACTCTGTCTGGGAGCTGCAGGCGGACACTCCCGTTCGAGAGTTTAGAATTTGAGCACCTGGCTAGCGTTATAGTTTCAGTGTAGGACAAACTTGGATACGACTTTTAATTTGTATCATAATATAGACAAGGCAAGTGAGGAGTTCTAGAATTTAAAGGTGGTCGAGAGTCACAAAGAATTCAATTGCAGGAAAGCGTATGGATCTGCGTGAAGAAAAACCACTGTACAGCATCGGATAAGCGGAAAGTATTTACGAAAGCAAGTCGTAAGTTTATATGCCGGGTGATGAGCAGACTGAGGAGCAGAACGGAATTGGTTTGGATGGTTTCCAGAAACTCTAAAGCAAATGGTACTGGTATCGCTGGCGTTCGCTCGCTTTATTATAGTGTTTAGCAGTGCACGCTACCTTTCTGCAGGGCATTTGCTCAAGCCCAGTTTTCGACAAACAGTAACTGGTGCCACCTTTGGTAAGTTTCGACTGCAAACGCGAGAGTAAGCATGACGACTTACAAGTGCACTATTAGGTCGTGCGATGTGGTTCTCGGTAACCGTCAACCTGCCAGTGAGCGCCGGTAAATCGTCCCGTGCTCTGGATAGTCATGAATCGCCTATAAAGAGTGACCTTCTAACATTGATCTACGAAAAATGACGGCATTTGTTTAATAAAAAAAATTCTTTAATTAATTAATTAATTAATCCAGCCTCGAACACGCTGGTAGCGAAGTGAATAAGCATATTTCACGAGCTCTTCTCTCGTCAGATAACAAAAAACTCTAAGGTATTATTGTTGCATATATTTCTTACAATGGAGTTCCAGAAATAATAAGCACAAACAAAATGTTGAACAAAAATTTTTAATTACTTTTAAATTATGTTTATGGCTTTTAAGTTAAAGCGTGCGAGTAAACGTATCAGAAGATTGCGTATGGTGCTACGAGGCGTATACGTTACCTACGCACTACGAGCATATGAGCACAAGTGGTTGTTTATACTTCTTTTGTATATCTTTTTTAAATTTTCATACATATAAATACATACAATTTAGCGTTGAAATCTTGCTCTTTACACAAAACTGAAAATAATGCATTTCCTAAGATAAGTGTGCCCCCCTTTTCGACCAAAAACACGTTTTTGTGTAAAAATGTAGCGTAGTCTCTTGGCTGACTGTACATTTGCTGTTCGTTGCGCTTGCCAAATGCGTAACTGCGTCCGAATATGTCGTTTGTTGGCTTATGGATTCTGTATACTGGGTGACAAAAAGAAAATGCGCTGGCTACTTGCTTGGCGGAACGATATGCAAGTGGCGACGTTGAAAATACTGTGTAGCGTTGTGTGAGTTCAATTCTGGCTAACCATCAGCGTTCGTTTATACAGTAAGTTATTAAGAAAACGGGTTTTCAAATAAAACTCATTTGGAATGTGATTAATGGTGATAAAGTTTTAATCAATGAGAGAATTTTAAAGGCTTTGGCATTTTTCTCATGAAATCATGATTAACGTAATAAAATATTTTTAATAGAGCATTGCATTAAATTCCATAAAACGACAACTCTTAGTAATTAAAGTTTTCCAATTAAAAAAACACGCCTATGCAGTAAAGCTGTGAAATGGTTTGACTCAAGGCCGTTAACTCTGGTGTATGTGTAATTGTGCGGTTTATACTAATATGTCATAATTAATATTATCTCGGATATATCAGAAATTCAACAACTGAGTCGCTGTTTTTATGAGCTGTCAAATAGCCACTAATTTTTTGTAAACAACCCTCAACGTCTTCCGCAAAAGGAAATTTGGGAAAGCAGCTGTGACGTAGCGCTGCCGGAAAGACCCTACAACAAAACTGGAACTCATCAATCCAGTTGTGATAGCTTAATAAACGATAAACCAATTTACATTAAACAAAATGAATACATCGAAAAAACTTCAAATTTATTTAAAAACGTCAGGCAGTGAAATTTAATTTTGTATTTTTGCTTACACAAATTTATTCTCATTTTTACTCTCGCGAAAACTTTGACTTTTGAAAGTTTGACCCGAATTTGGCTTCTACCTGTTTTAATGTACTTTGGTTTGACTTTTATATACCCGTATCATATTTGGTTAAATTAATTTTCATGGGTTTTGTCTAAAAAAAATATGAGTAATCATTGCGAAAGCACTCACATCTGTTTACTCGTCTTATTGATGAAAATTTAATTGCATTTAAAAAAATAAAAAAATATACATATGTATTTACATATTTATGTAGTAGCATTATATGTATGTACGTATGCAATATTTTTTTTGGCGGAAACACAAATGTAATTAATTTATAAAAATAATCATCAGCTTGTATCGAATTACGAGAATTACTGCATGGTATGATTTTAACATGGCTGTCAATGGTTATGTACATATGTATGTACATATGTATGTGTGTATTTGCTGTGTTTCCCACACAAATTTGTATGATAAGCAAGCGGTGCAACATGCCGTATGCGTAACCTTTTTCATTAAACATTTTTAAATATGTATNTTGTGAGTATTATCAACGGCCTTGCCACTTTGATAATATTACAACAATTGTTCTTCCTTCCCATATTAATACCAATGTAATAATATTTCAAATCAAAAACCATTATCAGTGCTTGGTAATTTTTTACTTACGTAGCTCGCACTATTTTTATTAAAACTATATAAAATATAAACCATTAAAAAGACTTCATCGTAATTGTTCTTTTTACTTTATAATAAAAACCAAGCGCGCATTATGCTGTTATTTTTTCGTTTTCTTATTTTGAATGCAATCTTGCGATCTAAAAATCTAATTCTAAAGAATGCTCTTGCCTTTTTAAAATTTGGTTCAAATTTACTTTTAAACTTCTCATCAGATTTTACAAAAAATTAGGATTTGTGATTAGCGCATCACCATTAGCTTTCACAAATTTTGAATTTAAATCCTCTAATGTATGCAAAAAACCTGAAGTCTTCTTGAACAGACCAATCTCCGATAAACAATTAACATATCGTCGTATGAAGTACAAAACCGCGTATCAACAAAATGCAAAATTGTGTATGTGAGGTTGCAGAAATCATTTTCTAGAGAGTAAACAACCTTGACTTCTGAATGTCAAAATGATGCGTTTGTTTGTTTACAACAAGCAAATTCATATTACAACAAACATATCATTTTGACATTAAGAATTACCGCGGCCAAAAATCTAAATTCGCCATTAACACCACCTTGTATTAATTCGCCTTGGCCGTGGCCCTAACGATAGCGAGTGTGTAAGGTAGTGTGCGTACTATCAGATTTTTTGAGTTTTTTTTAGATTTTTTTTTGGTTTTATCATTTACAAGCCTTTCTCTAAGTTTTTGCCTATCTAGTAACCCCCGTAAAATATCAGCTTCGTAAAATGCACGTTTCCTTGCTGACTGGGGATCTTCTATATCGACTGCTGAGTGGAAGATCGACCTATGTCGGCAGCCAGCTCGAAAACGCCCTATCTCAAACAAACTTTTCAAAAACGTCCTATATCAGAATTTCGTTGAATAATGCCCTATTTCAGAATTCATTTCAAAAGCGCCCTATATCAGCACATTTTCAATACGTTTTCAAGTGAGA
>NW_016165181.1:21104-28535 GCF_001687245.7 Rhagoletis zephyria | reverse complement strand
TTATACCATATCTATTCACCAACAAATTTGTGAAGTAAGCAAGAACTGAGATAGGGTAACTAAAATTTTTCTATGCCACCCCATACGTCGTATACATACATACATAAATACATTGCATTTGGCGGGTACGAAGTATTGCACGCCAAGCGACGATATTATGGAACCTTGAATGAGTGAAGCATTAGACACCCGAAAATTCTATCAGGAAATAGGGCTGCAGGAAAATCACAGCGGTTGCCGTAGCCGAGGTGTTAGCTGTGAGAGCTGTATGAGATTACGACTCATTACTGACCATTGAGACTAGACACGGCATACGTATAATAATCACCCGGTGAGAAGATCCTTCTACTCATTACCCATGAATAGATAACAAAAGCTGAAGGATATGTAAAAACTTTTGATGAACAGGTGGCGAATTTTTGTTGTTGTGCCAAATAACAAAAAGAAAAAAATTATGAGTATGCAAAATAAATCAGAAGATCAACATGAATCTTCAATTGAGTAAGACGCGTTTCACAAGTTTCGGTTGCCGGTTCCAAAAAGTACAGTGTTTGTGCCGCTCAGCTAAGATTGGGAATCTCTACGAAATGTAGATATAGTTATTTGCAAAAGTTATTTGTAAATCTCTTAAAAACTTCTGAGTATAAAATATCTAGTACAGTCAAATTACTGTAAGACTAGTTACAGGGAATGTAAAACTTGATTTGCGGAGCTGCGGGTATTGTGGAGTTCGTCAATCTTAAAAAAGGGTGGTCTCCTTATATCCCAACTCAGAGGAGCAGCCATTTTTGACTCTCAAACAAACTATGTATTCCCAACAGTTAGCATATTTTTTTGCAGTGGGTGAAGGCTTTCGCATTTGGACAAAAATCCAATTTTAATACAACTCATTTAAGTACAAACTGACTTCAAATATAGTTCTTGTCTTAAGACCGCTTTAGTAAAATTAAGAAAAAAAATTTTCTAGAACATTTTAAAACTTTAGATTTTACCAGAACGGGTCTCTTACAACCAGTTATCAAAAAAATGACAGAGGGTTAAAATATTACAAAAAATTGCAAAGCGCCAAATTTTACTTGGGGTCACCGAAAATGGAAATTTTCTGCAGAATAAGGACGAAGGGTAAATTCATAATGTATGTACATATGTATGTATCTTAAATCGTGAGTTGCGTTTGGTTGAGGTGCTAAAATGACTTCCCCTGAAGGAAAACATGCCTTTCCTCATACTTTTAAACCAACTTCCATTTAATTTGTCGATTCTAAAGTCCCTGTAGTCAAATGAACTAGTTGTAAACTACCCCACAACTAGTATGAATCGCGTGCCCAACTAGTCAGNTCGGAAACCTGACGTGATCTGGGGTCAGATTAGAATTCAGCACGTCAAAGACCTTCGGAAAAGTATAGTCCGATTCTTGGTTAAAAACCCTTGTTGGCCTGTGTAATTCAAGCAGTTATTAAATATTCTTCATAGTTTCCATAGTTTGGCTTATTGATTGATAACAGAAATTAATCAAATAATTATATTAATCGTGTAATAAACAAAATAAAAAATAATTGAAAATGATCGAAAATAACAAAATAACAGGTCTGGTATAATTGAATACGTACTCAATTTAACGGTTTACGATATACCCAAAAAAAATTATATTATTTTGTGTACTTTATTATATTAAACTGTCGAAGTCTAATAATACAGGGTATGAATAAATCGTTTGTACTTGGTACAACTCCGGTCATTTTCGAACTAGTTCGGTTTCTGTTAAGAAATTCTTGTTGTAAACTAGTATTTTTCCTGACTAGTTTGGGATTTCACTGCAGGGGTGCAGCAGTGTTATTGCATGAGTTCCTAATTTCAGTCGGAAGTAGAAGAACTTAAAATGATTATAAATCTCTTCTAAATTTCTACATGTTTGTTTTGTCAAATTTTGTTGCAAAGAACTTACAGGAAAGCTCCATACTCCAATCATCTGTACACATGTATGTTTGTAGTATATCTATGTGCATATGTATGTATGTATTTTTAGGTTGAATTTTATCCCCTTATATTTATTTTAGTTCTGGTTTTTAGTGAAAATGCACTAACGCACACATGCACTCGCACACAACAGCATATTTACATTGTTAGTTCCCGCAGAATTTACCTGAAAGCAGGTGCCAAGATTAATGCATTTCCTCCATTACTAAGTAAGGGCATTAAAAAATTACGTGCCTTTTCGCATTTGCATTCGCTCCCATTTGAAATTTGTGCAATGCTGGTGTATGTGTGCGCATGTGCACTTCATGTGTATGCTTATTGACTTTAGGATATGGTACACGAATTACGTTTGCTGCCCAAACTGCGTTCCTGTATCCTTTGTAAATGTTGCAATTGCGCCGCCGTTGGGGCATGCGAAGGCAAGGTCGCTGCATGTGCGCTGCCCGCTGCCGATGTGTTTGCTAAGTGTGGATGATGATGTGTTGGTGTGCCTGCTCCATTATTGCCTACTTGCTGTGGCAACGATTGTCGACGGCGTCGTAGTGCTGGACTCAGATTGTACGTGATTTTCGCCTGCGACAGAAGCTCCTTGAAGACCTGTGACGAGGAAATAAAATGTTGGGGGAACAAAATGAAACGCTAGGATTAACAATTCAGATAATATACGTTTGTAATTCTTTTTACCTGCGTTATGTTTTCATTTTTGGCTGCAGACGCTTCGACGAAACCATTTTCCCAGTCTAAGGTAACCACAGATTCTGTTGTGGCATATTCAACCTAATAAACAAAAAAATAAAAATTTATTGAAATCATTATGCATGGTTTTTATGCTATATATATTTATGTACATATGTGCTTTGCAGGTAATATGCGTGCCTATGAAATGCTTGTTCCGGTATTAATTCTGAAAATTACAGATCAATTTTTGATTTTACCGACCCAACTTAGAAATTTTAAATTAACTAACTTTTTAAAAGGATTGGAATAAAAACTGGCTTGATATTCTTTTAAACTCTATGGGCTGTTCAGGATCAGCGTTGCCGCTTTGGCATTTTTAATCAAAATTGGTATTTTTTTATTTATAAAATTTAGTAATTTTGTAAATTATTTTCCAATTTGGTAACCTTTTCGATTTGGTCCTACATGTCACATAGGTCAATACCGATTATGATTCCACATTAGGTAGTGGGCAGAAATACAGGTAATCCAGAAAGTTTTGCGAGGCTAAATGTTATTGCAGCGTTCCTTGGCTACTAGAATGGTGTGATCTTTAACAAACTGCTTGAAAGTGGCTATTGCTTATATATATACATATATATATCTTTTATATTTAATTTTAATCGCTGCCGCGCGGGAAATTATTTCCATCGTGATATTTTTGTTAAGATTATGGATGTGCAATTAATCAATTAATCGAACAAGCTGATTAATCGAAAGCCGATTAGTTAATTAATCAAAGAATAGTTATTTTTGATTAATATATACATATATGTATGTGTATATTAATCAAAAATAATTTATATATTAATCAAAAATAACTATTCTTTAATGAATTGACTAATATTTTTCATTTTAAAGAGCTATATATGTATAAACGTACATATTTACGTTGTAAATATGTACTCCATAGTACGTAATTTACATGTTTGTATAGATAAGAAAAATATTGAATTTGCATACGAACATACATATTTGTGCATACAAATATACATATAAAAAAATTTCATTTGGTTTGAAAGCAAACTCGAAAGATTTCAATTAATTTTTTTTGAGTAAACAGTAATTACTCAGGATCCGATTAATCAGAATCTGATTAAAGCACAAACAGACGGCAGCGTTGATCCGGATCAACTCGGGAATTAACTGCAGTTGATCCGGATTAAGTCCGAGTTAAGCCTGTTTAAGCTTTTAGTCAAATTATTTGATTAATCAGCATTATGATTAATTAAGCAACTAAATAACCGATTAATCACACAGTTAAGATTGCATTTAAATTAATTTTTAACGCAAATAAAACAGGAATGTTATGTCGAATATACTTTATAAAAAAAGAAACGCATGGCGGGATTTCTGCAGTGGAATCGAGAGATTCACCAAGACAGCAAGGCTAAGGAAGGTTGTTGTTGTAACAGCATACAAATTCCCCAAAAAGTTTTTTGGGAAAATTGCTGGAGTGACAGTCCTTGGCCAGATATAAATCTGGGCTCGTTCGGGTAGCGTAGACCCGAAAAAAAATATAAAAGTTAAACTTTAACCTCTTTTGTTGGCCTTAGTTTGGTATGGTTGAAATCACCATGAGAAGTCCTAATTAGCTACATTTTTTATTTCTTTATGGCTAAAAGGTTGGTATTCTGCACCACGGCTACTTCGGGCTATTTTTGTCTAAATCCTGAAGTACAGGAACAGGGTAAATGTGGATAAGAAAAAGTAAACAAACAAATGTCTAATTAAACTCTGAGTTTATTTAACACCCCATTGAGAAGACTTGACAGTTGTTCAAAAACTAAAACGTTAAACTCGAGTTAAAATTCAACGGGAAATGTAGAAGGGTTATAATCCCTTCAGAGTTTAACATAACCTGGGCCTACCCAAAAGTTAAAAGTCCCAAACATTTGTGCTTCTATAATGTAAAACGTATGCAATATACAAATCTTTAAATCAATATTTTCTTTCACAACGATGTAGTTGGACTGGAGATCTTTGGAGTGTAAAAAAATTTCTTGATGTTGTTAAAAACATTTTAGGTTTTAAACTACAATTTCTAAAGAAATAATGACAGTAAAAGAAAATTAAGAGCTTTAACGCTGATAAAATTTGCATTTTTATTGTTTTAACAGCTGCAAAGAGAGAAAGCTAAGAGCAAAAAAATGTGGTTGTGGGTGGCTAGCAAATGGTCGATGAAAACAATTAAGCAGTGGAAGTGCTAAACTCCTCTAGGAATACTTTATTGAAATGATGACTGATGAGCAATCACTGCCTGGCAGCGAAAAGTCCTACGGATTCAAAACGCAATGTACCAGTTCACTGTTTAATGGAACATGAATAACAACCTCAGAGGAAGCTAAGGGCAAAAGACAGTACTGAATTGAAAAAGGCGTATGTATGCGATGTAAGAATAAATCGGATTAAGTCTGGAAAACAACAACAAATATGTGTTCTTTTTTATGAGATAAGTTTATGTATAACCAAGTGCAGCAAAAGCTATTTGACTGAAATCAACCAATTGCGACCAAGCCGAGTATGAAAATTGCACAACTCAAAATTTTTTAAAGCGCACAAGTAAAGTATACATATATAAAAGTGATACTAAAGGGGGGAAAATATTTTGCTACTATATTCAAAGCAAAAAAAAAAAATTATTGAAAAATTCCCATCACAAAAGATTTTTCCATATATGCACTAGAGCTGGACTATTTATGATTACGATTACATTTCAATTACGATTCTTAATTGTGATCCATAATTATAAACGATTACGATTGTTTTAATTGTAATCATAAATGTTAGCATTACGATTACAATAATTTTTATCTTAAAATTTTAAGGGCTAAGATTACTGTAATCATAATGACGAACTACATGATTACGAACACTGTAATTGAAATCCTAAAAATTTTAAGATTACAATTACAGTAATTTGTAATAACAAATAACAAAAAACAAAATCACCAAACACCGACTGAAACCAAACTGATGACGAACACTGCAACGAAGACTGGACAATTGACTTTGGCGCTTGCTTATCGGAACCCCGGGCCCCGTCGTTACGGAGTCTAATGAGGACACCCTTTTTACCTCTAGCCAGTAGATAATCAAAAGTGTTCTCGGTTGTACCAACCATAGTACACCAGAAGCACAAGCAGCAAAACAATCTGTATCTAAGGATGCCAAACCAGGTATCCCTACTAGCCAAGACCTCCCGCCTTATTTCAAAGCTGCCGGCAGTACCAACCCCAGAACAACGACGTCGGGGGCAGAGCGGAAGAAGAAACATAAAAAGTGCCTGAACCAAATCAGGAAAGGTCGCTCCTATGAGTTAAAGGGGAATGAATACTACAAAACCCGGCGAAACCCCATATGGAGTTTGATTCCTCTGGATCCTTTCGAGGACACAGGGTTGTCAGATGTACGGAGAATACTTCTTTGGACCTCTTACCTGGGTGCGTTGTTAAAATAAGCGGAGTATTCGACGGTCTTAAACAAAGGCCGATTCCAACTTAGGACGTCCGTCAGACACCACGTGCGCGTATCTGGTTACCCCCCATGGAGGAACCGGGAGAGAAAATGCTGAGGTGCCTAAAGTTCGCGAACTCATACCGTGTATAAAAGACTAGCAGCTTATAAAAGTTGAGAAACCAAATAAAACCAGCAGATCTCTGCTCTTGGCAATTTGCGAAGGATCCATTGAGGCTCTGTCAAAGCCGGACAACAAAAAAAAAGGCTTCTAACGAAGACGACTGAGGAGGTAGACGAGGAGGTAGACGATGGGAACAATTTGCATAAGGACGTCAACATCACCCATGCAGCCCCCGACGAAGATGAATTGCGTACAGATTAACCTGCAGCACTCAACATTAGCGACAGATAATCTGTCAATCCTTCTCGGAGAGGGAAGAATCGACGTCAGCCTAATCCAGGAGCCGTGGGTCAGAGGTGATTAGATCCACCGACTTAACAGCAGCACACATAACTCCTTTTATAGTGGTGGTATAGGTAAACCGAGAGTATGCATTCTAATCAAAACAGTATCAGTGCATTTCTTTGTTCAAATGCCATAAGTGTAGGGAATTCAGAAAACATTAGAAGGACCAAGATTAGTACTACCATACACTTATACGAAAAATTTAGCTTCCGTCCACTTTAGTTACTGAGGAAGTGATTATCCTAAAATGATAGTAAAAGGGACTTACTTACATGCTCCATTCGCAATCTTCTGACCCAGAGAAGTTTAAAAAGGGATACAAGAAAGAAAATCCGATATGCGATATACACGAATAACCATCCTTAATGGCTTCAAGTTCAGAAACCATTAATATATTTCTAGATATACAAATGCAGCGGAATTTATAATAAACAGTTCAGGTGGTGTAGACCACAGCTCAATCACGCAACCACAAGTGGTAGTAAAATAGGGTGGGATATATGTACTTCCAACCCATACGAATCTCCTTGGAATACTCATAGACTAAAGCTAGGATCACACGATCTGTACATTTGGCTAAAAATTTGTCAAATTCATAGACAAATCATGTGAACGCTAAATTACATTTGTCATTTATCAGAAAAGCCAAATATTTGCCTTCTTGTGGCAAATGAAAAACAACCCTGGTGGCCAAATCGTGTGAACGCAATGCTGCTACATAAGCCAAATAAAAATTACGCAAATGACCAAATATCTGATTTGCCACTTGATGACAAATGCCAGTGACAAATATACAAATATTGTTGAGCGGT
>NW_016165181.1:0-19536 GCF_001687245.7 Rhagoletis zephyria | reverse complement strand
CTTCAAATCTCACGAAATCATAAATGCAAAAGTATGGTTGACACCGGATCAGCTGTTTAAGTATTTATGACCAAATGGTTAAATCGTGTGAATGAATGTGGACAATATTTGTCACTTTACTGCTGTGCGCAAATGTGTGCCAAATCATTTGGATCTTTGGCAGCCAAATCGTCTGATCGCAAAACAAATCATTTGTACATCGCTATCCAAATGCGCAAATGTGGACAAATCTAAATTTGGCATTTTGTGTACAAATGTACAAATCGTGTGATCCCTGCTTAAAGCATGATTAGAAACCGTCCGATTTCTGAAGCTATGCTATACTCAACCGATGTGGAGGGACGTTAGAAGAGTATTTGTACCGAAGTCAGACAGAGCTTCTCATACGAAAGCAAGCAAAGTCACTGTAGAAAATTTTTGAAACCCGCACTTTAAAACCTATCAAGACAAACCTTGTATCCATGGAGGCGCACGAACAAAGGATTATTACTTATGAGGGAAATCTTGCAGCAAGTGATAACAAGGCCAAGAAGTAAGGGGTAATTTTCGTAAGCAGGCTGCTCTGGACTTATAATACAGCGAAATCAATAGCGCTCAGAAGTAGACGAAAGAGTCCTAAATCCACCTCCACTTGATCTAATTGTACGAGATGTTGTCGATATTGTAGGCGTAAGGCTTAATGAAGCCAGCTCGTAGAACGATGGCAGCTAGATATATCCGCACGCCTATCCCTGTAAACGATGACTCGAACAGAAATTCAGATACAAATGTATCTCAACGAAATTTGGTATGTAGGTTGCCCTTTACCCAAAAGAGGTTGATATTGAAAATGGGTGACATCGCACTACTCTATATAACAGTATTCTTGAAAAATATGAGAACTACGATATATTCGTAACTAATGGATCCAAATTGTTGAAAATTAGTAGTGGAAGTAGAATTTCGGCATAAAATAGGATAGTTTAAAATTTGTGAAAAATGGGAGAGGTACCGCCGATTTGTGTTGAAATGCTGTGTTTCGAGGCCGCTTTATCGATCCTCACCAAACACGGTACGAACATTGAGTGTTGAACAATAACAACGGTAACTTATATAAATACGAAAATTGTGATAAATCTGTAACTACTTAAGCTAATATTGGACAGTAAACTTTCTTAAACCTCTTTAGTTTGATACCCATGTTGTAATATTTAATTTATTTTATAAATCTATTGAATTAAATTTTTTAAGCTGGTGGCACCCTCCTAAAATATATTTTCGGCTATATGCGTTCTTAAACTTCTTTAGTTTACCACCCACATTGTAAAATTGTATTTATTTTATCAATTTGATTAAATTAAACTAGCGCACCCGGCGAACTTCCTATCGCCTAAAATTAATTTTTTGTTGGAACATTTTGGGACAACACTTTTCCAACTACTCACTTAACGACTACCACATTTATCTACACTAATTATAGGTTTTTGATCGTCAGAAAGGATATCTCCCATTGCCATTTTAAATAACCCAACCAAAGCGTGGTGTGTCCGCGACGAAGTACTTGCATCTTTCCAATGATCTGGCGTTAAATCACAAAGTTAATCGCACAACACTGATCGATTTCAACGAAATAAATTTATTTCAGTTGTTAAGGTGCTTGTTCCTCCTTAGGTCGTCCTGCATTAACTTGGGCGCGTTGCTGAGGTTTTTTATTTGCAATCGCCAATCTTTGTAAATTGCGGTTGCGTGAGACAATGTTCCATAATTTAATCCGCGAATAGTCTACGAACACGGAAATTATCTTCGAAGCAATCGAACCATATTTGCAAAAGAAATGTGCGCGCCAGAAATTCCTCATTCAGCCTTGTCGTGAGTTTCACGCGAAATTTTTTCATCCCCCTGTAGTTAATACACGGAAACGAAAAGTGAAAAAGTGTACCGGTTCAAGCAAAACGAAACTCATGATAAGGCTGATTTTGTATTTTTAAACAAAATTCCATCATAAATACATTTTCCAAATCCGGCAGCTGTAACTGGAACCGGTAATAATTTGCAGCGCACTCTAACTGTATTCTGTAAACACAACAAAAAGACAGCTCTTGTCCTATGTGAGCTAAGTTCGATATTACGTAAGCAACTTTGTTTAATAAATATATATAGATACACATTTTTCAAAATTATTACTTCTGGTTAAGAGAGCATTTAAATGCCGTTCAATATTTTACTCAATATATTTAAGTCCCCAAAATTTTAACCCTATCGAAAAGTTTTTCTTTTAACCTCAAGCAGTGAAGCTTTCTTTTAAAATTGCGTTTCAATCATTCCATTTTATGCAGTATTATGGAAAATATGGCGCTTTATTGACCGGATACAGTGCTTTCAGCTTTTTTATAACCACATTTTTTTTTAAATAAATAACTACGTTTGAACAACGTGACTATTTTTCGCATGTACGCGAGCTGCTCACCTTCAAAATGAGATATCATTCATTTGATAAAATAATAAAGGAGATATCGTAAGTAAGATAAGTATATAGATTTTTCATGCAGATGGCAGTCCTGATCAAAAAAATATCTTTAAATCGAAGCTTTCTTTCTTTCGCATGAAACCATATTGCAATATTTACTTTATCTTTTCAATTTACTGAAACTGAAATTTTGAAACTGGTTAGAAACTTAGCCGGTTACTCAATGTCTGGTTAACACTAAACTCCGGTTAAATATCGTTATCGACGTCTTCGACTCCATGCATATAACAGAAACTCGGTAGCGTCTTTAGCTCTAGACAAATTTATCGAAATCCGCCGTTAATGTGTTACAAATTCTGATAATAAATTTACGGTACTACAATGTTTGTACCTTCATATGTGCACCCATATGCATACATAAGTAAATACTCATATAATACGCTAAAGAAGCAAATATAGGTAAGTCTCTATGCCTTCATATGAATATAAGTCTGAATGTCTGATTTACCTTTCTGGCATCCTCTCTTTCGGCGACTAGGTCAATTTTATTGCCAACAACCACAATGGGTACAGCTGAGGTCGCTTTGGTCTCGTGTATTTGATCGCGTATCATGCGAACCTCCTCGAATGTGGAAGCTTCGGTGACATCATATACCAGAATAAATGCATCCGCCGATGAGATGGAGAGGGCGCGCATTGCTGGAAACTGCTCAAATTGGGCGACAGAACGCACGCACAGAAAAATGAAAAATAAAAGAATGAGAAGGCAATGAGAATGAGTGAACAATTTACATATTATTATTGTTTTCTCTTAGATATGCATATTTTTTAAGTATAAACGCAGTGAATCGATTCTTATTTGCATGAAAAGAGTGCAAAAAGAACGACACAATGCGAGTATAAGTATACGGTGATGAATAAAATTCCCATTTAATTCGGCTAGTGAATTAAATTCCTCAGTGTCATATCTAAAATAGGAAAAACGTTTTTATAACCTGCATAAATATTTGTTTTCGTTTTTCTTGGTTGTCAATTATTTAAAAGCACGGAGTATAAACGAGTAAGTGTGGAAATGCATTTGCAGCCTTGTAATAATTAATGTTGCAAAAGTTATCGGTTAAAGCTTAGTATCCAGCTCCTAAGGAAACTGTCAAGAAAAAGTTGCCATTATTTCGTTTGTGAATAGTAGTGTTCAAGAGATTTTGACTTCTGATATTTCACAACCTGTTGTCTCACTCTTTTCTCACGAAATCATGAAACAGCGATATATTCCTGTTGAAAATATGGGATGCCTTGTGCTCTTTGTTCACAAAAAAACTTTAGAAAACCCTAGAAAATTGTTTTAAAACTGCGTACTGCCTTAAGTTAATTTGACACATAAAATATCTTCTCAATTTCTTCAGTCTTTTTTTATTGGACTGTTTGAGTTTCGTGAGAGCTGGATACAAAGCACAGGCATGTTCTGCAAATCGTAAGATTTAAATCGGTGCAATTCACAAAATCTCTTTCGAAGGATTAATAACAAAGCCGGAAAAATTTGGCACTAAATCCATGGATATAACGCAATACAAATATAAAACAATACTTTGCAAATCGTACCGTACGCAGGTTAGCTAATATTATTTTTACGCAAAAAGTACTTTGCCGTTGCTGTAAATTTTCTTAAGGAAATAAAATTACGAGCATTTTTTCTTGAGAGCCACAAACTAACTGCCAAAAAAATAGGTGATCTCATATATATACAATATACCTACAATTTTGGCAATCAACTGATAGTGTATTTACTTATGAAACTGCACGACGATACTGGCTTTAACAAAGTGTCGAATCCCACACCTTTTCCTAATGAAAATAACATTTCATATAACAGTCTTTTTGCTGAAAAGTACCCATTTTCACATTCGATAATTTNGTTTACTTATGAAACTGCACGACGATACTGGCTTTAACAAAGTGTCGAATCCCACACCTTTTCCTAATGAAAATAACATTTTATATAACAGTCTTTTTGCTGAAAAGTACCCATTTTCACATTCGATAATTTGACATGTTAGCGACGATATTTACACATATGTGACCTGGTCTACGAAAAGGGAGCTTACGTGCGAAAACTAGTTTTCTGTGAAAAAGCTGTTAAAAGTAAGCAACTCGTTTCGTCAGTTTCTCATTATCTCGTTAATTGTTCTCCGCGCCGGACGTCCAGTAAGTGTTGTTGTTGGTCCAGTAAGTGTTGTTGTTGGTCGGAATATTATTATAGTTCATCGTGTAAGTTGCTAGTGTGGAACATTTAAAAAAGTAACACTGAAGAAGTGACGTTTTTGTACATCTAAGCAAGTTAGGATTTTCTGCTTTTCACCACGTGAAAAAGCATCTCATCTTCCATCCGAATCAACCAAAAAGTGAAAATTGATTTTTTGACACCTAAGCCCCCTTTCCGTAGACCAGGTCACATATTTAAAACGCGACAACTCAACGCAAAATATCCACTAACGTCCCGCAATGTCTTTCGCGGAAGGAACGTTGGGAAAGCAGTGTAGCGCTACCGAAAATACCCTCCAACAACACTGGAACTCATCAATCCAGTTGTGATAGCTTAATATGCGATAAACCAATTTACGTTAAAAAAAATTAATAAATGAGAATAAACCTAAAAATTTACTTAAAAATTTCAGCCAGTGAAATGAAATTTTTTATTTTCCCTTACCCACGCTTATTCTTATTTTTACTCTCCTTTACTTTTACTTTTGAAAGTTTGACGACAAATTGGCTTCTACCTGTTTTTAGTGTACATACCTTGGCTNGAAAACTTTTACTTTTGAAAGTTTGACGACAAATTGGCTTCTACCTGTTTTTAGTGTACATACCTTGGCTCGATACTACGCCAAAAGATATTTTGCGCGAACGAAAATTTCTTCCAACTACTCAATTTTATTTTGAATCCCGGAGCGCAGAGAACATAGATACAAGTTTCCGGCATTTCAGTTTTCGAAACAAAATATTGTATCGATATAAATTAACTAATATACTGAGCAACGATATTGGCATGTGAAATATCGTATCAGTAATGCACATACCTAATACGTACTTTAAACGTAATTTCAAACCCCGACGGATCGTTTGAATACAAAATTAATTTTTCACATAGGTGGCAAATATATCCAGAAATATTTGCTGATAAATGCTTTCTCAAAATACGTATCTTCTTCTTCTTCATCTTATTTATTGGCACCGTAATCACCTAACCGATTTTGGCTGAGTCTGAAATAGCACGCCAGTCGCTTCTCTTCGTGCCAACTGGTGCCAAAATTCTTATCTAATAAAGGACAAGGGAATAACTTTATAACAAACAAATCTGTTGCTAGGTACATCCTAACTGTAACATTTCACATGACACAATAATAAATTAAAGTGGATTTTCCTTGCAAGTTCCGAGGTAACTCTATAAGGATGCATGATTTTGCTTGTATATATATATATATATATATNATATAAATTAACTAATATACTGAGCAACGATATTGGCATGTGAAATATCGTATCAGTAATGCACATACCTAATACGTACTTTAAACGTAATTTCAAACCCCGACGGATCGTTTGAATACAAAATTTATTTTTCACATAGGTGGCAAATATATCCAGAAATATTTGCTGATAAATGCTTTCTCAAAATTCGTATCTTCTTCTTCTTCATCTTATTTATTGGCACCGTAATCACCTAACCGATTTTGGCTGAGTCTGAAATAGCACGCCAGTCGCTTCTCTTCGTGCCAACTGGTGCCAAAATTCTTATCTAATAAAGGACAAGGGAATAACTTTATAACAAACAAATCTGTTGCTAGGTACATCCTAACTGTAACATTTCACATGACACAATAATAAATTAAAGTGGATTTTCCTTGCAAGTTCCGAGGTAACTCTATAAGGATGCATGATTTTGCTTGTATATATATATATATATATATTATATATATGTATGTAAGTAAGTATATTTCGAAAACGCTTCCTAAAAGAAATAAAATAAATGAATATGATCGTTTTTATAGCGACCCAATTCGTCCTAAAACATGTTTTTTTAGAGAGAACCATTTTTATTTATGGAAACATGAAGTATAAAAGCAGTAAAAGGGAAACGAAAATAAAAAGGGATTAGGCAAGGTAACTACTGCGGCCGCACATAAAAGCCGGCTAATCGCCTTTTCACTGGACCAGGCGTATAATAGCAATTACCACATGCGAATTGGTTGTGCTCCACCCAGCTAAATGGNAACTACTGCGGCCGCACATAAAAGCCGGCTAATCGCCTTTTCACTGGACCAGGCGTATAATAGCAATTACCACATGCGAATTGGTTGTGCTCCACCCAGCTAAATGGTTGAGGTTGAGCAATGCAATCTTCAACGTCCAGCGACTGCAATCAACCGCAGCAAGTGAACAACAACTTCGTGTACACGTACGCACATATACATATGGCTGTGTGTATATGCGAGCATTAGGGTGTCCAAAAATATGGAATTTTTTGCGAAAATTTATATGCACACGATGTACATACATATATGTATATATGTTTGTATAGAGTTGTATTGTCTCAACCCAGACTCATAAAGCTTTTATGGTGAAAGCGCAATTTTCGTCTTCGTTGAGGAGTGTGCTAAGTAGAACTTCTTTTCACTACCACTATCAAGCTGACCTTGCGTACCTCTGCAGAAAACTCAGTTTGTAATCATAATTAGGGATGGTTCACTCAAACCGAGTTCAGCTGTATGAAGGGCTCCAGCCAAGCATAATTTGGCTCCGAAAAAAGAAATATAAGGTATTGGGGGAAGGATTTTTAGATGGATGAAGTAGTAAACTTCGCATTAGGGAGAAATCGCCACAAGAACTAGCGATCCTGTTGTCTCCGACCTCTTGTAGTTGGTACTAATCACAGACACTTGTAAAATTCCTTCGAGTGGAAGGTTTGAGAGGTTAAATGAGTGAAAGTCAATTCCAACTACGACGTACTATTTATGTTGTATTTGTTGGCGTCTCTCAGAAGAAGATTTTTAGTAAATGTACATACATATGTAGCTTTTTTGCTTTCCACCAGGTTGACAGAATTTTTAAAAGGATAAAAGGAATTCAATTCAACACGAAAATAATAGGAATATGACCTTTAAAAGGATATTGAAAAATTAAAAATGTAGATTTACTTCGATTTATCCGCTCAGAATTTTTTACTTTGGGGAAGTAAAATTCTCGCACGTTGCATTACTTCTTCACCAAAAGATTATTTTCATATATAATACATACGCGTTTCAAATAAATTAAAAGTGAAGGATATATATGTATATTGGATTTCTGGAAAACCCTATATACAAATATGAACACACAACCTAGTTGGCAATTTGAAAAGCGTTCCCAAATAAATGTTTTCAAGCAGGGCTTTTCTATAGGGCTTTCTCTTCTGGAGTTGTCTTAGAAGATCTTCGATTAGCTTTGACATTGGAAGGCAGAAGAGAAGGTGTACACCAAAACCGTAGAAAACAAATAAAGAAAACAATCGCTCTTGATATGTCGCTGCGTATTTGATGTGAAGTTAAAATTAATCTGCCTCATTATTATTTATTGCTAGTTTTCACTTTTTAATGGAAACTGAACAGAACTGGCATAAAGGAAGGCCATTCGTTTTAAAAGATCAAAAAGGAGCATTCCTAATGCTTATTTTGCCGACTGGGAGATGTTGTTTACCGGACATATTTTATAGTGTGTGTGTGTAACACTCACTTGGGCTAGTTTTAGTACTGTTTATGTACATATATTCGTACATTCACACTCACCTCATAGGAGCCGGCCGTATCTAGAATATCCAGCGTCAGGCTAACGCCGGCGATTGAAAAGTTGCCTTGATGCATTTCCTCGATGGTCCTTTTGTATTTGGTGCTAAATGTGTTGTATAGAAATTGTGTGATTATGGAGGTTTTGCCGACTTTTGCCGCACCCATAACAACGATTTTGTGACGCGCGTTTGCCGGTCCAATGGCGTCATCCACCTCATTGTTGCGTCCAACTCTGTAATGTGACGTATTTTGAAAAATATTAGAAAATGTAAAACCAGTAAAAACAGGCAAGTTTCTTAAAAAATTGTACTAGTACACTGAGGGGAAAAATAGTAAAATCAATAAGAAATGTAGTTGATCTTACTATAAACGTCAAGGAAAGTGCTGCATAGTGGTGAATATTCAATTCTATTACGCGCATATGTATTAAAACGAAGCGTTCGTTTTGAAAAAGAATCCGTGATGTGAATAATCAAGATAAAACACGGTTTGCTTGAACCAAGATTAATTCCAAAGTTTTCTAACCCCGGATTTTCCTGTCGGAAAAAGTGTCAAAAAACTGCGCGGCGTGTAAAGGTACAAAAAGTCATTTATTTTTAACCGACTTCCAAAACAAGAGGAGGTTATCCGTTCGTCGGAATATTTTTTTTTTTATGTATATGCATAACTTTGCACCACGTCAACCGATTTTGATAATTTTTGAATCGGAAAGGTAGTGTCTCAGAGGTAGTCCCATACTAATCTGGTTTAGATCCGATCATTGGATCATGAGATATATATATATATATTTTTTTTTTATATGAGAGTTGAAGTATTTTTTTTTTATAAAAATTATTTGTTTTTCAAATACATAAATGATCAGAATGAAAAGAGAAATCGATTAAGCGGTGACTGTCTGTCCGTCCGTCCATCCGTCCGTCTGTTCAAACGATAACTCGAGTAAAAATTAAGATATATTAATGAAACTTGGTAGTGCACTTCTTTGGGGCGTAGGACGGAGTGTATTGAAAATGGGAAAAATCGGACAATAACCACACCTACCTCCCATATAACGGTAATTTTCAGAAATACGAAAACTGCGATATTTTAGTAACTACTGAAGATTATTCACTTAAAATTGATATATACAATAACTTTGAGACGAAAAATAGGAGTACTTTCATTTTTGGAAAATGGGCGTAGCCACGCCCACTTATGGTTACATGTGTATACAATCTTCATAACCGCTGAACCAATTTCTTCCAAACTTGGCACAGTTGTTAGCCTTGATACAGCATACCAAAGGCTGAAAATTTTTAAAATCGGTTAATAACCACGCCCACGTCCAGTATAACGGTAATTTAGAGAAATACGAAATCTTCGATAAATCAGTAAATATTAAAGTAATTTATTCAAAATTGATGCTTGCAACAATTCTTTACCAAGAAATACGTCTATGATAAAATTTTGGAAAATGGGCGTGGCACCGCTATATCGGTAACATTTATACATACATATTTGGCAACTTTCATAGAAATTTTTGAAATCAGCGATGGTAAATATTGGAAAACTTAGGAAAAATAGGGGTTTATTAAAGTTTAACCGACGAAAACTCCCCACAAGCTATGTCTAACAAAAAATTGTTACACATTGAAGGTCTATAAATCCTCTTTTCAAAACAGGTTTGGTTTTTCAAATCTGATGAAAACTAGGCAAACAGTTAATACATAAGTGCATCAAGCACGAACATAACGGTTTTTAAATAAAATAAAAATTGAGGGCTCAGGAACTATACGGAACTTATATTTATGTTGTACTCGATCATAGCTACAAGCTACACTAGGTTTCGTTTCGGGTGTATTTCATAACTTTTTTCTTGTTGCACAGTGTAGTTAATTCGACTTTGCTGAAAACTCACTCCGACTCAAGAGATGACGCTGGAATCCAAAGGCATTTGATACCCCATACTAATACAGAAGATACCGAGGATCCATAACATTAAACATATGTATTAAAAAAAAAAAACTTTATTATTAACTATTCTGAACGGTTTAAGATCCCTAATTACTATTAAAGTAACTGCTTGATTTATTCCTATTTTACGTTGACTTTCATTATCATATGCATATTATTAACACAAGACTATAATGTTTTATAGGTAAACGAACATATCGCTCATTTACTTCAATAGTGTCACAATTCAAAAAATAACCGCTACCTCTTCATCTATGTTGTGTAATTTCATAGCTATACCGATTACCAGTAGAAAACTGGAACAAAATATGCATTCATTTTAACTGTGGGAGTATATTGTTACCTTAATTCACAAAGGCCCTAACCAACCATTTTTTTGTTTTTCAGGATAAGCAAAAAACATTTCAAAAAGAGTATCAAAAAGAAGTAGGGCTTTTTAAAAAGTAGCATGTAGCTCCGTTGTTTCTAGTACTAACACTTTAACAATTTTTTATTGAAGGGGTATTTCAATACATGCTACCAAAATCTGTGAAAAACGCCCTTCTTAAAAAAGTGTTGGTTATGGCCTTAGTGAATTAAGGTAACGGTATGTAAATTCAAAACTTTAAAGCCGTTTTTCTCGAGTTTGGTTGTTTGAGTTGTGCCACTATTAAAGTAAATGAGTGATATGTACATGTAATTTTTATCATACAAAAAGTGTTGCAATTACGGATGCACGATTAATTGGTTAATTAATTTTTTCATTAATTTTAATCCCGATGCCAAGTATATTGAGCAGCGCTGCGGAAGATTTACTTTCCTTAGATTTCAAAAATAACTCCCAACTTCACAAATTTTCGATTTATTTATTTTATTTTTTGAGGTGAAGAATGCGCATAAATACAGACGTAGCTTTTCGATTCCCCCTTTTTCGTGTAATAAGAACTACCAAACTGCCATTCAGATTGGTAAGAGTGGCCAAGACCTATCGTTTTATTTATTATATATAATGTGCCCCCGAGGAAGACAGTTTCCTTATTGGTCTTTCATTACCGCCGATAGTATCGATAGTCTTAAAAAATCGATAGTATTTTCTTAAAAGTCAAACCATTGATATATCTATAGTATCGCCGATATTTTTCCACCTCTAATAATTACTGTTTTTCGTAGTGTCTCGAAGATAAGGCGATATCACTAGAGTCCGACCGATGAATCGGCCGATGCCGAGGCTAATATCGGTCAAAAGAACCGGAATCCGCCGTTTTTGGCCGATTCATGACTGAGGTATTGTTATTTAGTTATTTGATTATGTTTAAACATAAAAACGTTTTTCTTATGTTATTATAAAAACTTATAAAAGCATTTATTCTTAAAATGAAATTATATTCAGAGTTTAATGGGAAAAGAATCGGCCGATTAAAACCTGAATTAAATTAATTTTAAGAACAAATGCTCTTATAAACATTTATATTAACAAAAGGAAACATGATCATTGATCAAATAACTAAATAACATAACCTCCTTCAAGAATCGGCTGAAAACGACCGATGCCTATTCTTTTGGCCTATACTAGCCCCGGCATTGGCCGATTAATCGGTCGGACTCTAGATATCGCGAGTCCAAAAATATTTTGAATTATTTCTGGAAACAACTAACAAAAATTTCGTCGCAACTGGATGAGCGCAAATATGCCATGAGCCAGAAGTCCTTCTGACGATAATATTCTAAAATAGATCTCTAAGGTTTATTATTTTGTAATCAATTTAAAAATACGTGTTTTCTTTTTTTTATTAGGCTGCAATATTTAAACAAATTCCGTTGTAAATGGTTTGTCATCAGTGTAATAAGAGACAACTTAATTCTATATATGCACACCCGGAACGCCTTCGGGTATATTTCTAGTTTTAATTTGGAATACATGCGTTGCAAGCCATAACATTTTACACAGTTTTATATGTAAATAAATAAACTTGACGGTATAAATTTCGCACGGTTGAAGTTGCTATCGCCATTGGAATAGTAGAACTTTTTAACTACCTGTCACATACGCAAACATTTATGTACATATATAAGTATATACTATATGTTTGTATATGCATTTGTTGAATGCTTACATGTACAACCGTATATCAGGATACATATAAATCTGTCACTTACACACCTCGATTTGACGTGCAAACTTTATTAACACTACAACTGAGTCAAAACTGAAAGGAACTTAAAACGCAGGAAGCATTCCGAGTTTACCTGCCAGGAAAACTATAATCGCTTTGAAAATATGTAATCAGAAAACTTATCTCGTCTTGCTTCATCGCAGAGCTTTTACATACATTTAAGCTACACTATTTCTGCAAAAAGAGAATGCATGATGAATGTTGTCTCTTGACTGCATAAAGTTCGAAACTTAAATAATAAAAAGTGCATCTTAATTAAAAGTTTATTAACTATACATTGCATTACCGCACACAAAGCAAAATTATAATTTTTAAATGTAATGCTTTCTGCTAAAAGCTGAAACCTTTGGAATGAACAAATATGAAATTTTTGATGACTTGAACAATGGATGTGGTTTTTGTGTTGCATTGAGTTTTACTTTCAATTGGTTACTTCATTGTTGCACTATTTAACAAAGGAGTCTTTAAATACATTAAACAGGAGTATTCGGGTTGTCATTGAAACTATGACCAACATAACACATACAATTTAAATTTTCCTTATTTTGTACTGCACTGACAATGGAAGCTATTTATGATAGAAAAATCTATCTATTATTTGGAAATATATCGATTTTTACTTAGAATAAGTTCGTTTCACGGTTGCCGAAAGAAGGAAAACAATCTGATGCACGTGGTACTTATCTGATTTTTAAATTTTTATTGATACTGCTCAGTGAGACCAGAAAGATAGTTCTAAACTAAGGTGAATTTGATGAAAAGGTTAACAGCGCCTGTGTGAAAGCGATTTGGGATAAATTTTATTTTCCACAATTGAGTTATTATTCATCCGAATAATTGCCAGAAATATTATAAAATTTTTCTTCCCACACATCAGATTTTCAAGATGCGCAGCGGGTCACAAATCATAGCTCAAGGCAAACTGCCAACCGGGAATTATTTCAGAACATGTGAGTGGTGAAGGAAAGCAAGTTTTACGCCAACAAAAAAGTTAAGCTATCAATGAATATAATCATAAAATAATCAGTAGACGATGCAAACAATACAGTTGGATCGCCTGCCAAAGATAAACCCAGCCCAATGCCTGGGAATGAAGCTCATTTCCCTCCACCACACAAGGACGGGGTTAGAACAGTAAAAATGCTGATTAAAAACAACAATGCTCCTGGAACTGAAGGAATACCGACGGAGCTGTCGAAAGTCGGCGGCAAAAGCTGGTTGGGTGCATTTACAAGCTGTTAATCGCAGTTTGGCCTGATGAATACATGCACGAGGATTCGAATGTCAGTGTGCTTTGCACAATCCAATTAACGCGGGACTAGACTTCTTAACATGTCATACAAGGTCCTGCCGACGAAGCAGTCCTTTCGGACCTAAATGTGTCTCCGTCTACATATGGGTAGAGAAACCTGCTCCAAAATACTGTGCGAAAGACTGAAAACCTTTTACAATTTGTCAAAAACTGAAGAAGACTTTAGAAGAGACAATTAAAACGCATCGCCTTTTCTTTGACTTTAGAGCCGCTTTCGACAGCAGGGCGAGAAGTTACTTCTAAGACTCCATGCCTAGTTTTGGAAACAACGCAAAACTAATACGGCTATGTAGAGTAACGTTGAGTACAATCTTCAACTCCGTCCGCATTAGGTAGAACATTTTCGCGCCGTTCATAGTCAATCTAAAAAAAGTGGCAGATCTACCACAATGAGGTAGAACTCCGATCACTGGTGTAGCAGCGAACAAAAACAAAACGAATTACTTCCTCGCAACAAGCAAAGAGTTTTCGCGTATTGGGATATATGTACCTCAGTTATCAGTTTGAAGTAGTGAAGGATTTTGTCTGCCTAGAAGCCAGCATTAGCACCAACAATACTATCAGCACGGACATCACTTGCCAAACGGTGCTACTTTGGACTCGGTGGGAAACTGAAAATCAGAGCCTGCTCGTGAAAAACAAAAACCACGCCTAAAATTATCTCATCATGACCGTAATTTTATGTGACGAAAAAACATGAACGATATCGAAATGAGGAGCTTTGGGGCTTTCGAGAGTATTACTCTATGCAAGATTTAAGGCACTATCCAATAATGAGTCAGTATCAAAAGCCTCTGCTGGATGCCGGGACATGTGAGCTCTGATAACGAAAGATCTCACGCTCTCGCAAAATGTGGTACGCTCTCGCTCACGCTCTCGCAGTCTTTCTGTGGTACGACGAGCTTCTAAATCAGTGGGAGGATTATCGGGCAATTTAAAAAATTCTTAACTCGCTATATGGGAATCTCGAAATGACTTTCCAATCTTAGTCGGAAGTGTCGAAGGGTTATCACACGTTACGTGACAGCACACTGCACGTTAAGATACCACATTGGCAGGCGCCATTGCGGGTTCCATAGGCTGCTCAAAGTCTACACTTCGGGGTCGTCTAGAATGTGAAAGCTGACACCATCACATATTTCACAAATAAGTATTCTTAGATTGGAGTGCACTTTTACATGGTTGGCACAATAGATCTTCGCCTCTGGTGAAAAGATTTTTCGACTCGGCACCCATGGGCGAATAACGAATGCGAGGGCGGTCACGAGTACTTGTCCACGCTAAGGGTGAACAGCTGACGCTACTTCGCAAATGAGAGAGGTACCCTGCAGTGAAACCCCAAATTAGTCAGCAAAAATACTAATTTACAACTTGAATTTCCTGACTGAAACCGAACTATGTAGTTCGAAAATGACCAGAATTGTACTAAGTACAAAACGATTTATTCATGCCCGGTTTTATTTGACTTCGACAGTTTACTACAAAGTACACAAAATATTATACCTTATATTTGGGAATATGGTAAACCAAATGGTTAAATAATGATTTATAATCGTAATGATTATTAATTAAAGCATCTTTATTTGGATAACCGTATGATGATTAAATACCAATATTAGCACATTATTAATGATTAATAATCTGTTAAAAGTTGTTAATTAATCCAATAATTTTAATTACGTCATTACCTTATTTTTCTTTTGATCATTATCAATTATTTTTGACTTTTTTAATTACACGATTAATATGATTATTGACTAATTTCAATTATCAATCAAAAAACCAAACTATACACAAAAATTAAGAATATTTAATTACTGCATGAATTATTTATTTATTTTGTTCTTATCCAAATCTCAAATTTTAAGCATTAATAATTTCTTTTATAAAATTTTAAAAATAAGTGAAAATGAAAACTTTTATTTTTATTTAAGTTCACTCGAAAATGAACTAAAGTATGTATTTTATTTTTAACTAATTTTTTTGCATATTTAATATTAATAAAAAATATATAAAGATGTATGGCCTTATTCATAAAAAATAAAGTAGGTTTAAAGAGCTTTATAAAATGACGTTTTCATACATTTTTCAGTTTATAAACCTTTTTTAAAGCTACTTTATTTTTTATGAATAAGGCCAGTAGTATTTATTGTACCGCAAGCTTTTACTTTTAATAACATTTAATGAAAAATGAATTTAAATTTATGTACGAAAGTTTAAAATATTTATGTATTTATTTTTTCCTTTTAATTACTACTCAAAAATTTTACACTAATTATTGGCAAATCTAAGGCTGCTAAATAAAAATGTGTAATATATTAAAGCCGGCCGCTGTGGTGCAGTAGTAAGCAGTGCGCGCTTTCACTCACCAACTCCTGGGTTCAAGCCCTGGTCAAAGCAACATCGCCAAAAATTTAGCAAAAGGTTTTTTCTTAACAGCGGTCATCCCTCGAGTGTATTTCTGCCATGATAAACAGCTTCTCATAAAAATACAATCGCCGTTCGGAGTCGGCGTAAAACTGTAGGTCCCTCCGCTTTGTGTGACAATATCAAGGCGCACGCCACAAGTTGGAGGAGCAGCTCGGCCAAACACTAATATACATATGTGTAAGCGCCAATCTATTATTATTATTAATATATTAAAGTGTACTTATTCAAACTTTTTTTTATTGTATATTCACGAATTCATTTTATTTCTTGACTCCCATAATTGGACTGGTATTTTTCTGTCTATTTTGAACTAGTATAAGACTAGTATATTTTTGACCTAAATCTGACAATTGCATGGAAAAAAGATAGTTGGCTGACTAGTTGTGCATGCGGTTCATACTCGTTGTGAGGTAGTTTGCAACTAGTTCATTTGACTACAGGGTAGTTGGCGAAATTTTTTTTAGTACGGCCCTATACCACAAGCGATGACAGCGCCGTATAAGAAGAGGAACTGGCATACATACATATGTTGATACATATGTATTTAAGCGTTCCATATAAAATATTTATAGTGAATTGAACACTAAACGCAATATTTTCTACTGCCAAGCTTAGTCGACAAAACTTAATTAAATTTTTGAAAGACAATGAACGTTAGATACATAACTCACTCCGTGTTCCGTGTTTTGTATTCTTTAACGTTAACATGAAAAAATATTTCTTAAAAAAGATGTTTTTGTATTGCTGATGTCTGTGGGAGGACACGTAGGGACAACACTTTTGCTACAGCTACTAGACAGTGACTACAAAGCCAACAATGAAGTAAATCATAACAATGTGACAGATTCTTGCTTGCAACAATTCGTGCAACAACAACGAAAAAAAGATTGAACACAAAATTACAATGTGAAGCCGACAAAAAAATGAAGGCATAATAATAAAGGAACGTTGAACAAACAAAGCAGTCAACCGACCAAACCAGTGAGATGCAAAAAACAAATATCACAAATTGAAGCCAAAAAGTAAGTAAGAATGAGACGAATAAGTTTGCAGAAGCTCGGTTTGACTAACTAACCAACCAAAGCTAAACATCTTAGTACAGTGGAGAGTAAAACATAATGTTCCCTAAAATTTAGCGTCGCTAACGTACAGTAAAAAAAAAAATTTATATTAGTATAGAACCTACATATATTTATATATGGGAGAGTTACTGAAACGATCTTTTCTGTTAACGATCTAAACGTGCTAGGTTCTGGAATAAAGACTCCGTGTTTATTATCCCAAACTCCAATGTTTGCTGATTCTGAATATGACAGAAATTGGGCGGCTTAAGTAACATGTATTAGTTTTGACGATAAATTTTCTATCTTACGGGAATCAAATCTGCCGAAGGATGCGTGTTTGTTGTAGCCTGTTAAATAACGCCGATATATGTAAACTAAATTTTCGGTCGTAGATTGCGGATCTTTATACCGTTTTCCTATATCGGGTGATTTTCCCAAGACATTTTAATTTTAATTTGTATTGGGAATGAAAAAAAAAATACTTTAACTTGGAAAATGTTACTCATACGCCATGTACGAGTATGGCCGTGGGTATAACAGGACATCAAAATTTCCACAACGGAATCAGGCAAAACACCCCTGCGTCTCGTTCACTTACAGCGTTCTCCTCTGACACTTCACAAATTTGTCGGTATGTTTTTATAGCGTTTTCACATTTTTTACAGCGAACAAGTATGTAATTAATTTTTTTTGTTTAAGAAGGAGAAGAAATAATACTTCTAAGGTATAGGCAAATATATAACATTAGAAAGGTATTTTGATGCTAATGAGCAGGCAATTTCAAATTAGTTTAACAAAAAGCGAAAAAATCAATTCAAATGTGACACCAATACTAGTGCCGTGGTGTACATGGTTGTATGCTTTAATAGCCGTGTTTTATTTGTCCAGAAATTTAAGCTATTAGCTTATTTTGTATGGAGGACTTACCCAACATAATTATATTGGCTTATGAAAAGCTATTTTGGCTTTTATATTGAACAGAGGCATTGCCATTCAGCATCAGAAACTTTCTCCTTCAGCCAATCAGAAAGAGGCAAAAACTTACTTTGACACTGTTTGCAGTCAAACAACTGTCAAAATTAAGCTAACATAGGAAATAAGCTAATTTCGTTTTATTTGACCAAGATTTAGTTATTTGCTTGTGATGATTGAATAAAACATGCCTAATGTTGATACTGAATTAAAGCAATGTGCTAAGCAGCAGCATACAGTTTCAGCGCGCAGGCATGCGCTGCTAGTGCTACTTTATGTACAAATAACAATGTAGATACCAGGTACTTTTGAAAGAAACAATTAATAAAGTAAGATTATTTTTTTTGCATTTACAATTTTTAAGTCTAATCTTCGCCTGAACTTGTTACATACGAAACCTGCTGCTGAAAAACATCTTTCGACCTCAACGCTGGTCGGCTGAATTGTTAAAATGTGGTCATAAGCCATTTGAAGATAATGACTTATATCTCCTGCATGTCAAAATATTGCAACTTATTTTACCCGCACGTCGGTTAGGTTATAAATTTGAGTATATTGATGTATGTATATGTGATAAATTATGTAACTTATCCTTAAAACTTTCTAAATGTAATTTCTATGATTCAATAATTTGTGTCATCCGACTGCCTCGTAAAGTTGCATTTGAGAAGGACGGGTAATGCGGGCAACAATTTTATCCCCTTTTGTGAAAAAGTAGTAAGAAAAGTAGTCCGTTGGTGCTTAAATGCGTTTTTTGTAAACAAATTTAATTAAACATATAAAGCAGGTTCCACTAATCTATACAATAGACATTGAATTACCTTTTTTATGGTATATTAAACATGCTATTTATATAGATATTAAAAATTAAATAAATGAATAATGAGAGAATTTTTTTCACATAAAATTCTGACCACAGAAAAACCTTATCATCAAATATTCCCAAACATTCAAATTAAACCATGGTTTCATCAAAATTCCAAATGAATAGAATTCAAACAAATCCTTTATTTAAAGGGACTATATGAGGAAATACAAAAACAAATAAGTATACAGTAAAAATGCTATTGATATAATGTATATTAAATAATTCTTAAAAAAAATTGTGGTAGATTTATATGTATATTTGTGATCGGTATTTCGATGTAATTCGATTAGTGATGAATTTTTTGATTAATTTATGCATTTAAAAATTACATGCATTTTGCATTTACAAATTACATGTTCAATATCTTAAATTTAATTACATTTTACGCTGAAGTCTGCAGCGTCTGTTCACCAGTAGGTGCGGCTGCAAGCGGGTGTCTGCTTGGAGCAAGCGGCTCGCTATATAAACGTGTATTTGGTTGCGAAACCACCCCCGTCCCAGCAATGGGTTGTGCGCTGG
>NW_016165180.1:14922-28543 GCF_001687245.7 Rhagoletis zephyria | reverse complement strand
ATATCAAAATTAATCAATAACGACAAATTTCGCTTGTTAGATATACATATAGATGGTCCCGTGCAATAACGACACAACTCAAAATTCAAAAAATAAAAACTCTTACTACTGTTAAGTAGCTCATGCCATGTCAAGTCTAATCTTTAATATTTACTTTAGCAATACTTACTGCTTCCTTAAGTAAGGATTGGAAATCAAAATGGAACATGGAAGACAAAAGTCTGGCAACTATCTTAAAAGCTCTTTACTGTTTTTCGAAAGACCAATTGAAAGATCTGCTAACGAAATATTTTTAAAAATTAAATGAAATTTAAATAAAATTTTTCTGAATTAAGTAAAAAAGGAAAACACATTTAAATTGTGAAAAAGGGAAAAAAATCCGCTGGTCAAAACTCAAACTCGGATAAGCTAAGGTATAACGAAACTACATCATTTTTCGTCCCTACCGAACAATTTCAAAAAATGGACTTGCCACCTTTTCACCCTAAGGTGACGATATATGATGTTGCGTATACGCATCATTGGTCCCTTCCCAAGGTCGATAAAAATAGGTCGTCGTTTAAAGTACAAAACCGTGTATGTAAAATTGCATAAATTATTTTATAGAGACCGGGGCGGCGAAGCGCCCTGTGCCCGGATGGGTAGTTCTGCTGATGGCAAGAGTAGGCAGGTAAAAAAAAAAACTTGTAATGTAGAAGGTTAACAGATTTCGTTAGAAAAACGTATTGTTTCGTGTATAATAAATTTATTTTTCATACATACCATGTACATTAGACTGCATCACTCTCCATACAAAAAAAAAAAAATCGGTACTATTTTTCCATTGGAATTATAAAATCTATTATATTTTAAGACGTCCACCAAAATATATTACCTTAAGTTTTTTCTACAAATTATTTGTAACAAAAATTTCTCCAGCTTTTGCTGGAAGGTAAATAAAAGCTCTGTGCACATTTTTAGTGCATAATTTCAAATATGCCAAATTTTGAGTTGTGTCACTTTGGATAATTGTGTGCGATATATGCTAATCCAGGCATCTACGTGCCAAATTTCAAGCAAATCGCACCATAAATACGATTTTTCGGATAGATCGGTCTCTAGTCCGCCTACCGGAAAAATGTAAATTTTTGGGCCCTTGACATGGCGGTTGCTGAATGCTATTTTTAAACAAAATTTCTCAAATATCTGAACTGCCTCTCGCGAGATTATTATTGTTTATTATTATTGTTGATGTGGTGAAATTGCTTGTTGGTGGTAGCGAGAAATACAAGAAGACCTGAACTTTAACCTGTTATAGCACCTGTAATATAAGTTTGCACAAAAAAGTTATATACCATTTAAATAAGAGCAAAAGGAGGACTACGTCTATATTTTTAGGTTTTTAATTATGCAATAATTAAATATAATTTTCTACCAATAGTCCTATTGCGAACTTCGAAGGCCCATAACTCGATTTCGCAGGCTAACTTCGAAAAACGGAGAAATCACTTTTTTACTAATGACTCAATCTCTTAAAAAAAATTGGTTTTGGTCCAATACCCCAAAATGTACTACACTTGCTTTCTTCATATAAAATAATTATGAACAAAAAATATATGTACATACATACATATGGATTTTAGATGTAGGTGCAAACGTCCAATTGCGGCTTTCACCAGCAACACTTTCGCTTTATGCGGCCATCGTGATAAGCGCTTTTACGTAAAATTCCAATTATGCACTTTTCACACCCTGACCCGTCTGATGGGCACAGTATTTGATAGAAGTTGTTCTTTTTTATACATACATATATGTATACGGATTAATTCCAAAGCTGCCGATTTTAACGTTGCTGCCGCGAATACCGCAAACCAATTATCTACAGTTATTTGGCGGCAAATAAACGCTATCACATGTATACAGCGCCAAAGAGTGCGACTATTTAAAATTAATCACTGGTTGGTATTTAAGCGATAGTCAAGCGAATGGTCGGTCAGTGAGTCAATCAAAACAGTTTGAATCCTTTCATCGACTGTTCAGAATTCTAACTATTACTTGTTTTTTATACGGATTATTTAGTTGTGATGCGCTGAGTGGAGCTTTGAAACATTCGTCCACTTGTCAGTAGCTAGACTATACCGCAAAATTGTATTTTCATTTACTCAAATAATTTTGGTGGATTTTAATTGCAATACATTGCCGAGTGGTGAAAACCACATACGCTTACCACAGTTACGCAGGTGCAGCACATTTATACCCCTACATGTGTATGTATGTATGCATGTGTGTTTTACAGGGTGTGTCCGTATTAGAGATTGGCGCGTGAGTGATTTGGGCTCACGATGATTATTTCACGTTTTGATTTTGTTTCTTTTTTTGATGGCGTGTTTTATAATCACGCAAGCGTTTTCACATTTTTTATTTTTCAAATCGAAACTTTATTTATATACTTTATTTATTTATTTATATATCTACAAAAAATTAATTTCTGTAATATGAAATATAATAAAAATAAATGCGGTATTTTACTAAAGTGTTCATTACACCTGCGTGATGCTACATATTATAGTAAAAGATAACTTAAAGGGTGTGTCTCGTGCTATTACCGTTTTGTTATTAGTAATGCAGTTAAAGGTGCACCTCAAATTTTTTGGAAATGCCAGTTACGCTACTCTGGCCCTCAAGGGGCCTCATATACAGGCTTTTATCACAAAAGTATTCTTACAAAAGCTTGGCCAAATATCTAGCAATAATAATTTAATACCTATTTTGTCGAGTTTTTTACCAAGCAGTCGTGTACAACTTTATTCTCAAACTCTACCTGACAAAATTTGCTTTGAAACAGCTCTAGGAAGTGGCAAATCTTATAAGCAAGTGCAAGTGAAAACTCTCGGTTTCTACTTCACTGTATGCTCAGCGCTTCGCTAGCTTCCTTAGCTTCATCAGGGGCGGAAATCTTTATTAAAAAAACAACAAAAACATTTATACAATATTAGATAAAACATATTTTATATGAGGCAATCACATTTTTTATAAGGAGTTGAGAATTATATGTATGTGTGTACTCTAAATTTCTTCCTTTTTAATGAGAAATTCTATTTTTATTCTTTTTCTGCGGTGTTCGTTGGGCCATTCTTTAGGTTTCTGTATGTATTATTACCTTCCAGCAATTTGTTCATTTTTTCACTGCAGTCTGTTTTTATAAATTACAACGCTTTCGTTACCCTTGACCGAATCTGTGATAACAATTTCGTACTAGTGTTTTTGCAAAAATGCTTTGGTTTTATTGAAAACTACCACTATACATTTCTCCGCTGTATTGTTTTTGATATTCTGTTTGAATTGCATAATTCTGTTGCTTAATTTGCTCCATTCTATTTCTTTGTCGCTTTCATCCTCTATCTGTTGAATTATTTGCTCCATCTCCGCGATCATCTTGATTGGGTCGAGAGCAGTTTTTTGTTGTAGGTGGCGCGAACTTCCTCCCTAGAGAGAGTAATGATTTCACCTCCCTTGGAAAATCTATGTTTGTTTTGTTTATAAACCACTCACTGTTGGCGCATGTTCCTTAAAATTTTATTTATTTATTTTATGATTTTTATTTTTTTGCTCAGAGATATTAATTATAATTATTTTTCCACTTAAAAATATTACTTTCTATAAAATCTAAAAGACCATAAAGCCGAAACCAACTGGAATTTTTACCAGAAAATTTTAGCACTTAGCATGACGCTAGCTACCTCTGAAAAGGATACGTCAGAAATCTTAGAGGTATAGCTTTGGAGTTATCTGAATAATCATTATTCTTAAGTGAAAAAATAAAACTCAATGATAATTATTATCTTTGATCGAAAAAAAATCTAGCAATAATAATTTCCTTTGAGAGAAAAAGTTCTTTTTGGGTAAACTCGAAAAATAAAAATCATTGTAAATTACAGTAGGACGTACGAACCCAAATATGTCAGCATAGTTTAGACTGTTTTACAACGATATGGTAGATGGTAGGTTTATTTTTGGTAAAATTTTAAGATTAATGATTATTTTCCGGCCCTGATTTTGTCCATCACTTGTCCATATACACATTGGGCCGAAAACGAGAAATATCAACACGAAAATGTCCATAAACTTTCGATCGGATTTTAGGAAATATTATATCTGACGCTAAAATGTCACAAAAAACGCCGAGACACATAAACTTAATTTTGGGTCGTAGATTACGGATTTGTGTGCCGTCTTTCTAGACCATGTCATTTTGCCAAGATATTTTAATTTTAAATTGTTAAACGACTTCAAAAAAGGAGAAAGTTATCAATTCGTCGGAATATATGTATATATATATATTTTTTTTGTATGTTGCCTCATAACTTTTGACCACGTAAACCGTTTTCGTTTTTCTATCGGAAAGGTAGTGTCTCATACTAATTTGGTTTAGATCCATTCATTGGATCATTAAGAAATTAACGGTAGTCCTAAATTTTATTATGACAATTGAAGTCGGTTGTGTTCTTTTGCTTAAAAATTACTTGTTTTTTTTTTTAATTTTTTCCTTGCTAAAGTAATTTTATAGAAAGTAAAACATCTTGGACTGTTATAGAAAAACGCTATACAAATCTCTAATCTGTCTTTAGTGTTACAAGACCAACTAATGGTCTATGTAATATTTTACGGATCAGCCAGGCTAACCTAAAATAATGACACATATGTATGTACATATAAATCTGTATTATTACTACTTCTAACGAGCGTGGTGATAATTTAAAATTCATTCTGGGACATCCTGTATTAAAACTGTAACTAAATTTAGCTGCAGTTAATTATCAGCTATTTGTTAGTGTTGCTAATGTTACTTCACAAATACTCTAGGTTACAAATCGTTTTGCTGGACACCGTAACCATTCATTACAATTTGTCTGTCGTCAATCGGCTGGTGATCTATGCATAGATAGATTTGAACAGGTGTGCCTATATGCATACATACATACATATATAAGTGCACATAAATATACATACAAACTTTTGTATGTTTGTACTTGTCATTTAAGTGCAGTTTACATAAATGTGTGCAATGCTATATAAGCCATTTACGAAATTAATTCATACGATAGTCCATTCAATTTTTAAGCTACTCACGAATATTTAGATACTATTTTCATGAAACTTCAACGACTTGTTTTCTTCTGTTGGTTGCCTAAACTCATTCGAATCGTTCGTTTATAAATATTTAGGATGCTCGAAAAGGATAATACTTAGCTCCGGAAGAACCCAAATTCGGTCCCTTTTCCGAGCCGCATCCAAACAAGTTTTTCACGTAGAATAAATACGTCTTACGTTTCGATATGGAGGCTATGCTCAAATGTTGTAGTTGTAATTTTTAGAGCCTCACGAAAACGCTTATTGCACGAGAATTAATGAAGCGATTTCAAAGAAAAGTATGCCCGTTTCAAAGACAAAATTCCAAACCTATCGGCAAATTCGTTTTTGTGAGTAACCAATTCCATTGCTTTCGTAGAAACAATGGTAAATATTGACTTATTTTGGGGTAAATTTTGAGCCTCTAAAGTGCTCCAGCAGCGTATGATTTGCAGCTATAACTTTCATTTTCGTGGTATAGATTCTTTGAAGCAATAGGAATATTATCATGTGCAAGTTTTATGTAAATTCAACAAGCATTAAGCTTTTTAAAATATATGGGCATAAATAATTTTCCATACAAAATCACTTCGTCATCATTTTGCAAACAGAGAGAAGAAGACAAAAAGTATGTGTGTGTAGTAGGGCGGGTCGATTTGTAGGGACCCAAAAAAGGTAACAGAGGCACATCGCGATTATGATTATTTGGGTCACTTCAAGCATTTTTGCCCAAGAAACCATAGGTCTAAAATTAATTTCGAGCCAGCGATTTTTTCTATCTAGTTTTTTTTTTTTTTCAAAAAGTGGCTCACCAACATCTGAGTGTATTTCTAATATTCTATTAAATTCATTTGTCGTTCGGTGTTGGCGCAAAACTTTAGTTTCCTCCTCTTGGTATGATAACATCAAGAAGTACATCACAAATCGGAAGAAAAGCACCGCCAAGCACTAAGGGCCAAATATTTATAATTTTTTTTTTTTTTTTTGTTAAGATAAGTGCATGAAGTTTTGTAATTGAGCCCATTTTCCAAAAATTAAAAAAAAAAATTTGCTTTAAGATTATTTCATATGAGATGTAGCCCTCATTTAAACCTAATATTAACCTATTATTGCGTTATTTTTGTTGCCATACATATGTACATATTTATGTATGTCGAACTCCATTCCGTTCGGAGTCGTCCCATCGATTGCAACAATGCGGACTTTGCATCAACATTTCACAACATTTGGTTTGAATATCAATATTTAGTTTGGACATATGGCATATCTTTGACGTATTTGAAAAGGGTTGAAACCTATTTAAAAATTAAAATTTTATTACAATAAGTTACAGGAATTACCAGTGGAAATAGGTTTGAATGGTTTTTTATTTCTAAGTAACGTATATCTAAGAGAGTTGCCACCTTGTTAAGAAGTTCAATAAAGTTCAATTTAACACGTTATTGAAATATGTGTCACAATTTTAGACAAAAAAAAATTATTATATAATCAAATTATATGAAATATTAATACATGAAATATTAATACAAGCGTGGCTGTCAAATGATAACTCTCATTCGTTTGAACATTTTAAAAAAAATTTAAGTGCTTTAAAAGGGTTGCCATCTATTTCAAAGTTAAATTCAAATTATCTAATTTGTAAAATTAAATATTACAATATGTGTATCAATCGAAACGGGTTCGATATGACTTTATTTCTAACCTATGTTGCCACCTGCTTAAAAAGTAATATTCCACTTACACAATTTATCAGTTAATTGGAATATGTATCCCAATGTCCGACGAAAGAGGTTTAAAAATGTCTTAATTTTTAAATACTTTAAGTTGAAAGCTATTTGAAATGTCGAATTCTAAATTCAAATAAATTCATAATATAAACATACCACGTAAAGAGGTTTAGAGAGTTTTTAGTTTCAATAAATCTTTGAAAAAGGCTGCCAACTGATTTGAAAGTGGAACTTAAATAAGTTATATGCAATTTATATGGAACAGTAAAACTATGAAACAAAGCGATTTTCACCATGAAATTTCCAGTGATAACTGCCTTTGCGATTACGATTAATAAAACACTTGGGCAGACGTACGTAGTTATTAGTAAATATTTCTTTACTACGTTCAACCGATTCCAGGGGTTATTACTACTTAGTTTTTTAAATTTCCAAAAATTTTTCTTTTTTTCATGTCCATTTGTGCTCCGATTAACTTACTTAAATATCTATTAGTTGTTGTATAAATGAATAGAAATCGTTAGCATACCGAAATTTTTGCGTTGAATTATCTCTTTGACATTTGTTCGAATAGTTTTAAAAACTTTCGTACGAATTTTGACTATCACCTTTTGTGCTGATAAGCTTATATAGTTAATGAGGTTTACATGGCTTTACGTGTTTAAATAAAAAATCCTTGTTTATGGGAAAGTCACTCAATATTCGATAATTAAAATAATAAATTTATTTTCAATTATATGTATGCACAAGGGCGGCGCAGTGCCATAGCATTATTCGAACTCAATAAAGACCAATGACTGCCTCCGTATCAGCAAAGTTTCTTTCTCTTTTTTTTTCAATTACACTGGTAAACGGGGAAAAAACTGCGCTGTTCTGTTCTACAAAAACAAGCACATTACCTGTGTACCTGCGCACAAACATATGTATTTATAAAGAAGTACTTATTTACACGACAATCTGAGCATAAATTCAGATTATAACTTCCGCTTTGATGAACTAAATTAAAACTGGCAACATCCATATTTGGTTGTCGTCGGCAATGTGCAGCGCTGCACAAAGAGCAAGAGCACACGGCACATACATACATGCATACACGTACATATCGTACTATGTAACACATGCACATAATTAATAGATACAGTCCCAGTGGGAAAATGGGCAAACATTGGCATTACATTTTTCTACCACGAAAAGATTAACTACTGTAATTGAACGAAGCGATCGGATAATCTGTAGCGGCAATGTGTAGGGCAATACATGAATTTCTCTTTAAGCGAAGATTCCATTTTCCCATGCGAGTATATATGTATGTATGTATGCAAATACTCCATCCCTATAGTGAAAGCTAGTACCTTTTCTGCTACGTAGTTGGTTTAGCATTTTATTCATTTTTTTTTTTTCTATGTTAACGATTGGTATTTTTAAGACGGATGTTCCAAGGAATAGCAGTTGCCAGCCTAAAGATCAGCGTTCATCATTTCACATATAAGTAGTCATTCCCATTATCGCCTTCTTCAACTTTGAAAGGTGGATGTCTAACTTAGTTGAAATACTTGGCCAAACGTGTACTTAGCGTAGCGTAGAAACATATCAATTTTGCAGCTGATGGGGAGAGAGAGAAGCAACGTCGACGTCACGAGTTTTGGTGAGTTTTTGTTAACACGCAGATCCCATAAGATAGATAATGTCAGCTGACACGTTCTCCGTTTTTGTACGACAGGAAGATAAGAGCGGAGTAAACTGATTCAAATCAGGCGATCAGAAGCACAATCTTAAAACTCTTATGGCTACTAAAAGAATTCGAGGCGAAGGCACCTAACCTAGTGGCACATACAAACGACAAAGCCGAGGTAATAACAGGGAAGTACCTAGACACAATGAGTAGCGTAACGAATAACAACTTAAAAAGCCGGTGCCCAATGGGCATCTCTGGAAGTATGTACATAGCTTCTGCGGAAGCACAATGTTCAACAAGAGTGAGGAAGGCCAGTAAGGCCCTACGAACATGCAAAATAATATTGGGAACTAACGCCTACTACTCTATAGCGCTTTGGTGTGATGGAATTCTGCCAAAGGATAAATTGTTTGGAGTTTTTATTACAAAGAACACTATTATTTCCTCTTTCAATAATTCAAATACTAGATTTAGCATATCCAAACAGCTGATGAATTTGATTCTGTAGCTGAATAGTTTTAGATCTCTACGATTAACAAATTGCTGTTTCCACGACTCAATTCGAGAAGTTAAATAGAAGAAATCTCAAAAGTAAAGCTGAAATTACTATTAAAAATCACAATAAGCGTGGACGTCTTGTGACGTCTACCTTAACGCCTAAAATCCAGCTGGCAGCGCTTAGGACCTACCATTCTATGCTTGGCTGAATGCCGACCAAATTAATCTAACCTTAACTAGTTTTCCGTGCAGGAATGCAACCGACATGTTGCCATTAAATAGTAAATGCAAATATCCTTCTACATACACTCATACATATGTATTTACATACTCATACATGTGTACGCTAGAATTTTCATTGTTTTTTATGTGTAGTTATTGACAAAAGCGCATGTTGAGGAAAATTAATTAAAACTTTTGCAATGATTATTGCAGTCACGGTAAAAAAAAAAAGAACTACATACACTAGCAAAACGCTAATACGGCAAATGACAGCGATAGTGGAACTAGCGGAAAATCAACAGCAGTGCCGCTAACCATACGCGCAATATCTGCTTGTAAACGTGATTGCAGGGGAGCAGTGTACATATGTACGTAAATGCAGATATGCGCATATTTACGGTGACCATCCGTCCTTTATTTTAGAGGACAGTCCTTTATTTTAACTTCCTGTCCTTTATAATTTTTTTCAAAATAAAGGACGCCTTTTGTCCTTTATTTCTTAAACAGTCCTTTAGATCGGCTCTGCATTTTTCAGAGGTACATTTTTAAGCGCAGAATATGAAAAATAAAAATATCCCTTATAAAATATAATAAAAACTTTCGCCAGTTTTTTTCGCACCCCAATTAAGGCTTTCTATTTAATCGGTAATCTTTGTGCAATCTATAAAGCACAGGGAAATTTTTGCCGGGATCGTGTTGCAGGCTGAGTTTCCACTTCCACTGAAAGAGGGCAATAAACCCCTGCTTCACAGTGGTTCAAAACTGGCATTCATTCACTTCCCTTGATAAATTTTTATTTTTTTTATGAAAGCTTACAATATTTGTAAGAGACCAGTTGATCCTGATTTCTGAAATTTTAATTTGATTACATTAAATTTTTTAGTGCAAAATGCAGAAAAAGTAGCAATTTTGAAGAAAATGTATTCTCCTGTTTTAGTTAATAAATGTTACATAACAAAACTTATGTAGTTGAAAACAATTGTATGGTTCTCCCAAAACAGAAAAATACACAAACAAAATTTTTAAGTGTTATAAAAAATGTTCACCAAAATAAATATTTATTTTTCTTTTTTTGGTTTTTAGTAAACAATTGTTGGAAAAATGAAGGCTACGGTGGATTATGAACATTGAATTCCAATTTTGAACCACTGTGTGCTAGCTTCGTCGTGGAGTATGAATTATGGTAAATGCATTTTGCTAGCAAAGGATGGCGAAGTCCTTGAAAAGGATTTGCCTTCATTTTTCGCTACAGCAGGGGAACTTATACAATTAAATAATATAATTAACTGGTAAATATTTGATTTAAATTACGATATGTACGTATATGTTGTATGTACGTATTCCCAAACCATTTTGAAAAAAATGTCCTTTATTTTACGTTGGGTAATATGGTCACCGTACGCATATTGGACCGTAGGTGCAGTTTCGCGGTTGCCTTTTTTATTAAATTGCATTCTAACGTAAAGGAGTACATTTGTTGGTTGAATTATAGAGTAGCAGAAATGAACTGCACATTAAGGTAACGGGCGTTTTATGAAAAAAAATGTATATCTTACCATTTAAATTATTATTATTTTTAAAACGTCAGAATTTGTTGAATTTTTATGCAGATAACTAAAGTTTTCATTTTACTCAAATACTTATTTTAAATATTTTGTTTTTGCCTAACCCTTTGCTATTCTAACTTTTACCAAAATATGTGCATCACTTGCATTCCACGTAGTGAATCGTCCTAATGAAGGATTTACGTAAATCAACAAACTAAAAGACATCTCTTACATTCAGAGAGATCTGCGGATGCATGTATAGTGTATAGGGAAGTGATATCAAGGCAAGCATAAGTAATTAATACATCCCTTGCATTGAAAGTTACATTACTTGAGTTGATTGCAATAGACAGTGAGCAAAGCATATATGTATGTGTATGTATGTATGTATGTATATAAATAATAAATGCAATGAGCGTTTTTGAGTTTCATATTATTATCCAAATCCAATTCAAAGACTGGTTTTTCACCAGTAATTCAAATACTTTAAGCTCTTGATTTTCGTAGCATTTTAATATCCTCAAAAGTTAAACAGAAAAATTCGGTATTTCCTTTAAGATTTATATATAAACATATCGAGCCCTAACCGCCAAAATAACGTAAGCGCCATTTTTTCAACATTTTCTTTTTGATGCAGAAATACATTTAGATGCCCTAGGAATATTTCTGCATCAAAAATAAAATTTTGAAAAAAATGTCGCTTACGTTATTTTGGCGGTTAGGGCTCGATATTTCTAACATTACCTCAAGTTCAAAACTTAGGGGTTGATAGCGTGCGCACAACAAAACATTTAAGCATAAAATAAAGAAACACGAAAAATTCATTTAAAATTGCCTTCAATAAAAAGAGAAAGCTTTTTTCCATCAAAATTTCTTAAATCAGTTTACGGTCTTCAAAAAAAAATTTGCTCGTACCAAAGCATATTAAACAGTAAGTAGCAGCAGAGCGGCTCATTTGATGTTTCTCAAATTATTTGGTCTCTAAACTGTCAAATATTGCAAATTTTTTTTTTGATAAAAATTCTTACAGCCGGTTTCACCAGCAATATAAATGGAAAATGGTTTTTTATTTTTTGTCAATTTCCATATTAAATTCAGAAAATTAAAATCATTTTTCACTTAAATTGCTCTCGTGAAATTGGCTGCTAATTGGCAAAATGTATATATTTCGTAATGACTCTTCATCAAAAAAAAAAAAAACCAATGAAAACCAGCCTTTAGAAAGTTTGCTTAACTCAGGAGCATAAGCGCTGATTACACTGTAGAGAAAATCTTAAGTTTAGAAATGACCCAAAAAACGCCGAAACACTTAAACCTCAGAACTATGGCGTCTAAACTAAACGTAAATTAGATTTTGCTTTGCAGCTTTTGTGCCCCTTGAGAACTTCAAAACTAAAAAAGAAAAATATAGAGCTCGATTTTAAAAATTAATAATGTTGGATTTAATATGACCTCAGATTGCGAGTATGAAATCAGATCAGATTCTTACAGACATGTTACTCATACGCAACGTATGTATGTACGCTTGACTTCAATTTTTTCCGTAATAAATGGTTGATCCAACTTGATATGTGATAGAGGTGGCGATACTCAATAATTCTGGAAGATCTTCCTGCAGCAGACTTCAGGCGCCTGGACTTCACAGTCGCGCTCTCTGGACTGAGGAATCATTTCCAAGGGGTGAATGGGAGGAGAATTCACTATTGATTTCATACTCCGGCAGTTTAAATGAACTGGCAATGAAATTTGTCACCCAATATGTACGGGTGCCAGACTATAGAGACATACCGGGCAACTGTGCTGCAGAAGGAACCTTATTGTCTGCAATAAGTACCGTTTGAAATTCGAGCAAGATGGGGCGCGGAACAAGCAACAGAAATAATAACACAAATTTCTTCAGATTTGCTTGAGAGATGCAGATAGCCCAAAAAGAAATTAAGAATAACAAAAATCTTTAATTTTCAATATCAATCCCTGAGATAAATACCTACTTCAATTTTAACCTCGCTACATATGGATAGCATACTGTGTCAGAGTCGGAGTCAGATGTAATTTTAAGTACATATATATTTTTTGATGAATTACCATCGGGCACCGCTCCCGCCAAAAACCAAAATTTACACATATCTCAGTTTTCTCCAAAACTTTGCTTAGCTGATCAAATGTGCACCACAGGTAGGGGGTAGGGAGTAGTGCTTTCATGGATATCTTTTCTAACCAGATTTTGTAGTTTGCAAGGTATATTTGTTTTATTTGTCCCACCAGTTTAATTTGGTTGAAATGTAATATTTGTTAGGCTTTTCTGATCTAATCGTTGTTTAAATAATAAGACTTTATTTTTCTTTCTTCCGACGTTAGCATCTTCAGTGGATTGTTTTGTTGATTAACCCGCACAGCAATAAATTTAAAACATTAACCGAGCAAAAACAAAAACGAACTAAACAATTAAGCTTGACACGAATGCTTGTTTACGACCGAGCACCAGATGCATAGAAACCCTGCAGTGAAAAATTATCAATTGTTAAAACTAACCAACCAAGATTTCGATTAATACCTCACTTTTACATTAGCTATGACAAAACCAACTTAAAGTGAATTGTAAAGTCGTGCAGGAGTCATGCAGACGCAATCGGGAGTTGGTTTTCTTTACAAGTTTCTATTAAATATCCTCATACAAAAATTACTTTCAATACACTTTTTTTCTGAACTTCGCAGATTCTTTTTCATATTCAGGACAAATAAAAGGAAGATCGAAATCTTATACTATCATTTTGAAGTTATGTCTGACGGTGTTCGAATATGGGGCCACCCAGAGCAGAATATGTAAACAAATATGAAATGTA